>NC_134702.1:84645316-84697816 GCF_043290135.1 Rhipicephalus microplus | reverse complement strand
CCTATGCGTCGCCGACCTGCTACGGAAGAGGGAAACTGATCGCTGCAGCTCCGGAGGCAACAGCTGCATACCATTCGAACTGCTTAAGGCCTCCATCTTTCTCGCCGAAAAACGTTACCGACGTCAATGTTGAGGGGACCGCCACACAAGCGCTTATCGACACAGGAGCCGCTGTTTCCATAATCTGTGAGACCTTATGCCGCAAGTTGAAAAAGGTGACGACGCCTCTTTCGGGCCTGATGCTCCGCACGGCCAACTCGCAGTGCATAGAACCTACAGCTGTGTGCACTGCACGTGTCATTATCCAAGGTGAACTTTATGCCATTGAATTTTTTGTGCTGGCATCATGCTCCCACGAAGTCATTCTTGGATGGGACTTCCTTTCGCGTCATCGGGCCATCATAGATTGCTCACGTCCACAAGTTTCCCTTACGCCGCTGCCAAGCTCTTGTTTGGCAAATTCTCTTTCTGAAGCTTACAAAATTGTTGTTGCAGACACAGAAATAGCACCGAGAACATCCACCGTTGTAGCCCTGACCTGTACGGCCACTCCTGCCTGAACTGTTTTGTTCACTCCGTCTGACGTATTTACCCGCCGCCGTAGCCTACACCTGCCCTTTGCCATACTCACCGTGGAATCCGGTGCTACCGCCATGCCCGTTGCGAACTCGCTATCGTCGCCAGTTACCTTACTTCGCGGAGAATGTTTGGCTAACATACAAGACGTTGACCTCTTGCACCCTCTGGAGTTTGCCGAACACCCGCCTCACCTCCAGCTCAATGCTATGAGGCCACCTGTGGCCACACTGCCCGCGCCAGACTCATTCCAGCCCTCTGTTGCCGCTGAGCTATCGCCGACACAAAGACGCGAACTCTTATCCCTTCTTCGAGAGTTCCGTTCTGCGTTCGATTGCGCTCAACCATCTTTGGGTCGCACAGCAAACATCACGCACCACATTGATACCGGTACTCATGCTCCCTTACGCCAACGACCATATCGAGTTTCAGCGTTAGAGCGCCGTATTATCAACGAGCAAGTCGACGATATGCTCAAGCGTGGTGTCATCCAGCCATCGCAGAGCCCTTGGTCGTCCCTTGTTGTACTTGTGCGCAAAAAGGATGGGTCTATCCGATTCTGTGTCGACTACCGCCGGCTCAATAAGATAACTCGGAAGGATGTGTACCCATTGCCACGCATCGACGATGCTCTCGATTGCTTGCAAGGAGCAGAATATTTCTCCTCTTTAGATTTACGCTCAGGATATTGGCAAGTTCTAATGGCTGATCCTGACCGATCGAAAACTGCATTTGTAACACCTGATGGGCTGTATGAGTTTAACATCATGCCGTTTGGACTCTGCAACACCCCAGCTACCTTCGAACGGATGATGGACACCATCCTTCGCGGCTACAAGTGGAACACGTGCCTCTGCTACCTAGACGACATCGTCGTTTTATCTCGCGACTTTTCGACTCACCTTGTTCGTCTTCGTGCTATTCTTACGTGTCTCACCTCTGCTGGCCTTCAACTTAACATCAAGAAGTGCCATTTCGCCGCACGTCAGCTCACTATACTGGGTCACGTCGTCTGTAAAGAGGGTGTTCTCCCGAATCCGGCGAAACTCCCCGCCGTGGCCGACTATCGGAAGCCTAATTCTATCAAGACGCTTTGAAGTTTTATCGGCCTGTGCTCATACTTTCGTCGATTTGGGCGGAACTTCTCTTCCATCATCGCGCCTCTTATCAACCTGTTGACAACTTCCAAAGGCATTTCTGCTTGGTCAAAAGAGTGCGACGAATCCTTCACCGCGCTTCGGTGGTTATTATCATCACCTCCAATACTACGTCATTTTGACCCCGATGCGCCTACGGAGGTCCACACCGACGCCTGTGGTGTCAGTCTTGGTGCTGTATTGGCTCAACGAAAACCAGGATACCAAGAATACGTGGTCGCTTACGTGAGTCGAACCCTCAAGAAAGCCGAGTGTAATTATTCCGTCACGGAAAAAGAGTGCCTCGCAATTGTCTGGGCTTTGACGAAGTTCCGCCCATACCTTTATGGCCGCCCTTTCGAAGTCGTCACGGACCACCACGCTCTATGCTGGCTATTATCGCTCAAAGACCCGTCGCGGAGCCTTGGTCGTTGGGCGCTTCGCCTACAGGAATACGACATTCGTGTTGTATACCGATCCGGCCGCAAGCACTCCGACGCTGATGCGCTATCCCGCTCACCGCTACCGGCTGACCCAACCACCTCGTCACCTTCTTCAGCTGTCATAACACCAATCGACTTCACAGACATGGCATCGGAACAACGCAAAGATGTGTGGATTTCCCAACTCCTCGTCTTTCTGACTGATCCGTCAGCTAATTTGGTCTCAAGAACTATCCGCCGTCAAGCCACACATTTCGCTATTCGAGACGACCTCCTCTATCGGCGGAATTACACGTCTGAAGGTCGGAGGTGGCTGTTAGTGATACCCAACCACATGCGCTCGGAAATCTGTACAGCTTTCCACAACGACCCGCAAAGTGCTCACGCCGGCGCTCTCAAAACGTACAATCATCTACGTCAGCGGTACTACTGGCGCGGCATGTACACATTTGTTCGCAAGTACGTACGTGCTTGTACTGCATGCCAGCGACGTAAAGCCCCACCTCAACACCGTGCCGGTGCACTTCAGCCTCTGCCTTATCCAGCGCGTCCATTTGACCGCGTCGGTATCGACTTATACGGACCACTTCCCACGTCGTATTCTGGAAATAGGTGGATAATTGTCGGCGTGGACCACCTCACGCGTTACGCGGAGACGGCAGCACTACCCGCAGCAACCGAGAGGGAAGTTGCGTTTTTTATCTTGCGCAACTTCGTTCTTCGTCATGGTGCTCCCCGCGAACTTTTGAGCGACCGGGGGCGTGTTTTCTTGTCTGACGCCATTCAAGCCTTGCTCGCTCAGTGCAACATGGTTCATCGCATGACGACAGCATATCACCCGCAGACGAATGGCCTCACAGAACGATTTAATCACACTCTCGGTGATATGTTGACGATGTACACAGCTTCAGACCAGACCAATTGGGACGCTGTCCTTCCATTCGTCACGTATGCGTATAACACCGCTACGCACGCGACAACAGGGATTCGGAGTACACTGCAATTTCTGATGTTGCCAGGTACGCAGAAGATTGCAGACGATTGGCCCGTTCAGTGACAACCGAGGACCAAGGCCACCAGAAGCTACGGCATGACACCGACCGACATCTCTCTACTTTCACGACTGGTGCTCTTGTTTGGCTCTGGATTCCACCGAGTACTCCTGGCCTTTCCTCGAAATTACTGGCACGATACCACGGGCCCTACCACAATTTCGCCCGTACGTCACCAGTCAATTATGAGATTGAGCCTTTGACACAGTCTCATGACTTACGCCGTCGTGGCCGAGAAATTGTGCATGTGAGTCGCCTGAAGCCGTATTACGACCCCGCTATAGTGACTACGCCTTAAGTCGCCAGGTTGGCTACGCTATTCACCGGGGGCCAATGTAGGAAACTATGCGAAGACGACGAAGAAGCAAGAAACGGCAAGCCACAGCGTTGGTGCACACGCGTGACCCGAGCTTGCGCTTGTTTATTATTTTCGGCCTGTTAACGTTCCTCGCTCTTCTTGCGTTCCTTGGCCTTCCAGTAGGTCTATACGTAAATAAACTACGTGACAGTATGTATGTATGTATGTATGTATGTATGTATGTATGTATGTATGTATGTATGTATGTATGTATGTATGTATGTATGTATGTATGTGTGTGTGTGTGTGTGTGTGTGTGTGTGTGTATGTGTGTATGTGTGTATGTGTGTATGTATGTATGTATGTATGTATGTATGTATGTATGTATGTATGTATGTATGTATGTATGTATGTACCTAGCCACTGGTGGCGCATACCCGCTCTAGAGTGGGTATGCGCCACAGGGGTTGCGAGATGGAAGATGGTGGTACTTGGAGTGTTCACTAGATGGACGCACGGACGGACGGACAGACAGTCTAGCAGACGGACGGATGGATGGATGGACGCGCAGACGGACGCAGGGATGGATAGATGGACGCACGGACAGACGGATGGACGCGTGGATGGACGCACGGATGGTCGCGTGGATGGACGGAAGCATGGACGGGCTGACGGACGCTTCCCCCACTCATCATTCACTCCGTGGATATGCTGTGATTTTTCCGTTAATTATATTCTGCCTCTGCAAATTCTCTTTCTCTTTCTTGATATGTATTCCTCTTGCTCTCTTTCTTTTGTCGTTCTCTCGCCTATGTCTTCTTGTTTCTTTCTTTCCTTCTTTCTTTCTTTTTTCTTTCTTTCTTTCTTTTTTCTTTCTTTCTTTCTTTCGATTCCCATTATATCCTCCCCTTTCTCTCCTCATCCTCCCTTCCATTTTCCACGTCCTGGCTTCACTATACACTATACAAGCCATATGCTCTGCTAAGTGTGCCTGAATAGCCGAGCACGTTAAAGAACCACAGGTGGTCGAAATTTCCGGAGATGTCGACTACGGCGTCTCTTATAATGACATGGTGGTTTTGGGACGGTTAACCCCCATATCAATGCGTGGATAGCCGAGAGGTCAAGACACTAGCCTTCGAATGGTTGGTATGCGGTTTCAAGTGTCGCCTCGCCACGAAAATTTGTTCCCCAAGTATCTCTCTCTCTCCATCTAGCAGAACACGAATGAGATGTCGATGCCCAAGAAAATAATTAAGAGAGCGTGTACCACTTCATTGACGACGAAAATTTCTGTTCGTTCTCCACGCAATAACGGTCATCTTGAACATCTCCGCTGTTAAAGAAAAACCTGACACATCGAGTGATCCGCCATGGCATGATACAGCTTCTCCAGCCATAAGCAATTGTATTGGGCCAGTTGGTATGAATCCATCTCTGTACGAAGCGCAGCAACTATTACACGGAACACACAACATAAGCAATTAACTTCAACTAAACGATTATTGCAAACGCCAGAGTATATAAAGCAGGTGAAAGAGAAAAATAAACAAAGAATAAAAAGCGCAACAACAAAAAGCACACTTGCAGTGCCGTACATTACTCATCCGTTATTATCTGTCACACCATCCGAAAAAAAAAAAACAAAGTTGTTTCCGCGTGAGCAGAAATTACACGTGATGATTTTGAGTGTTTTAATGCACCTTCTATCTCGCTCACGCGGAAAGAACTTTGTTTTTGTTTTCTGAATGGTGTGAAAGATAATAACGGATGAGTAATGTTCGGCACTGCACGTGTGCTTTTTGTTGTTGCGCTTTTTATTCTTTGTTTATTTTTTTTCTTTCACCTGCTTTATATACTCTGGCGTTTGCAATAATCGTTTGGTTGAAGTTAACTGTTCATGTCCTGTGTTCCGTCTAATAGTTGCTGCGCTTCCTACCAAGATGGATTCTTCAGCAAAGCTGTCGCGTCTTACAGCTGTATTAGAAACTGAAATGACGCCACCTGGAGCATAGCGTTTGTGTCTTACTCATTGCCATTACCAGACGGGAATGACGAACAACGTATCACTTGCGTAAATGTATACGCTGTGAACGAAGAAGACAGCCAAAATGTATTTTTTTCTAAGATTAATTTTGTAACAGTGCAGCCTACTTGGTTTCTTCAACGCACATAGACGCAAGTACTGATGCACAGAAAGACGAACTTGACTCACAACGTACGCCGTAGCCACCGCCGCAGCGCAGCGACTGAGCGTGAATAACCTATTATTAGCTGAAACGTACAGCGTTATCTGCAGACGTGTTCGTTATGTTAAAAGAAACGATGTTGCACTGCCCTTTGTAATATGGTTGATGTGAGTTCGAGTGGACTGTAACCGTATAGTTAATAGTTAGGGCCACTAGCAGGAAATGACTAAAGCGGCTTGCCGGAAGGCAGTGAGGAGTGTACGGCTTCACACAGTGCTGCACCATGCATAATCACAAACAGAATGGAAAATGATCCGGCGCTGACAACTAAAAACAGACGACACAACGACGACACGCTTACGTAATAGAAATGGCGGCACGAATGCTAGGACGTCGGGCACCGTGAATTGATCGAATCACGGCTGGAAAGTCGTTTATTTTCGGGCGTACACTGCAGAGTATGACGAGTGCCAAGTTCCGTAAGAGAAAAAACACGGGTTTGTGGATGTGCTAGCTCATAAAAAAAAATAAAAAAATCTGACCTTGACAGATGACGTCATGAGAAGGACAAGCAACCGACCGTCGATTAGAGCGACAGAGTTGATGCGAAGACATGCATGTCTGAGGACGACTAATGCTGAAGCGGAGTGACGAAATTCGCTGCGTCGAGAACTGACATGTACGAATTCGGCTCGTCGCAGAAGCCGACAGTGCGCATAATGCAGACGCACCTCTGAAACGGAACCTATAATGAAACTCTCGTGAAAACTTTACGAAAGAGACGCGCTCCTGTATTTTTCAGTGGCCCGCCGAAACTCACTTCGAAGACTCGCGACGTGATTGTCCCACAGTCTTCAAGTATTGCTCCTTCAGACTCACACTGGCACACCCCAAAACTCAATTTTTCAAACTTGCACACCGCTCTGCAAACGCGGCTTTTGTCCCGAACTGACTGTGCAGTGAGCGAATCCCGTGGTGCGAAAACGGTTTTTCTCAATTTCCGGGAACCTTGAGAGCTTTGCGGGTCTAGTTGCTTTGTATATGTGTACGTTTGGCAAGGAAGTTCCAGTGCTCCTCTGCGAAAAAAAAAAAAACAGTGACGTCACTTCCGCCACATTCCATGGGGGATTGGCTGAGGCCTCTCCTAACCACTTCCTCCTTCATGTTGGAGAGACACAATCTGCACCTCACTATCACGTATACCCACAGCCGCCATTTGTATTCTTTTCAAAACCTTCTAGGGCGGAACTTACATGAAGCTAGAAAAGGAAAGGAGAGAGCATGACGTCACTTCACCAGCCTTTGCGAGCCAACCCGTTCTGAAGCCAGCAGCGTGGACCTAACACGTGACATTTTGCATCATAATCACGCAATAGAGCAGCGATATTTGCCGAGACTTCAGAGTGTGACACCCGGCAGCTTTTATCTGAAACGCGCTTGTTCGGCACAGACCGGCCGGCTCACGCAGGGGGTTCAAAAGCGGAGCACGACCGAGAGTACCGAAACCTACCGCACGCTCTGACGTTTTGGTCACGCGTTCAGTAGACACGGTGGGCTTCACTCGTGTGACGTAATGCTGCCTCCTATCTTTTTCCTTCCTCCATGAGAACTTATAGGGACAATGTCAACTACACCTACCAAGGTTACGTAGAGACGGTGCTCTTGCGCTTTTGAGGTCCTGGGTTTGGTCCGTGTTCTGAATTGTGGTCGCATATCTAAGGCGATGCACGGAACGGAAGAACATTTGTGCACCTCGATTTAGTTGGAGATTAACGTCGCTAGGTGGTCGCAATTTATACCGAGTCCCGATTATGTTACGTCTCGTTCCCTGACCGTGGAAATATCACTTAAGGTATAATAATCTAATTCTATTTATAGCCTTCTGTCTCAATTATGGAAGACCTGCTCTACATTGCAGAAAATAACAACAACAAAGACGAAGCTTCGGAAGTTTCATTGTCTCCTTTCTAATGGCCCATTTACACGTGAGCTGTTTGAAGTAAGCGCATTTATTTTGTACGGCTAAAAAACACCGAACGTTGCGGTACAACAAAGAAGCTGACAAAAGCGCACGAGAAACGTATAAGCCCCACTTTGTAGCGAAAAGCCACGTCTGCACTATATGCCTCCGCTGAAGCGTTCACTACAGGCGCCACGACTGCGCTGTGTAATAGGATAGGCATGATGGCGGGCCCGCCGAAAGGGCTGAGCTTCGCCGCAGACGGCCATAAGTCACGCCGCCCGCCAAGCGCCGTCGTTGATCAACGGGTTGTCGAGAAATAAACTATAGACCTAGACTGCGTACAAGCGCTGCCAGCATAGGTTCACGTTTCTCGCCCGACCATACAGGTTGGCCCGCTCCTCGTATGGTGGGGTATGCGAAAGGAATGATAATGATAACAAAAGTGTTGGGATGATTTGCGGAAACGGGTGCACTTGGTGTATAACATTCCTTCGCCCTGCTCCACCCGCCCCTTAATAAAAAAAAAGGAAAGATGCAATAGCGAACCCTGAAAATAACATCTGAATTCGAGACGGTTGGTATGCGTATCCAAAGGTACGTCAGCGCAGAGAAACACGGACAAGAAGACAGAGAACAGCGCTAGTCCTGTGCTTACTTAGTCCTGTGGCTACAAGGCTTCAACTTCAACTTCCTTATTTCTTGCTAGTACAGACCAGAACCGACCGCTGGGGCCAAAAGCTTCGATCCATTATCACCTCCATTTTCATCATCAACACCTTTTCCCTACTTTCCTTACCACCCCTTTTCCTTGCCTAACGATGAGTCGCAGGTGAGAGGCCAACCTGCGCTGAGTCACAGGTTGGCCTCTCAGCTTTTCACACCTCTCTCTGAGCCTATACCCGAAGGATGCGTGTAAAGGGCCACACTGCGGCACATACTTTGGGAATGTGCCGGGACAGCCGCCACTCACTTCGCGAGGCATGTTAGGCAGGGACGAACGCTGATGCGAATTGTTGCAGCTACCACCACACGAGGGCAGGGGAGGCCGCCTCCCGTTAAAGTCCCTTAATATAGAGAAAGTACCGACGCTCTCCTGCATATCCTCTCCAAAGCGTCCAACCCTCCTCTCCTAAGTGTCCGAACTTTATCTATGTCCTCTCCCGAATGGCCACCGTGCGGGCGCCGGCCCAATAATCCAGCTCGCGTCGCTTTCCTATCAAGAATACTATGTCACGCTGATAACACGCGCGATGATCGTGGTGGCCCGTGAGGGGAGATGCGGGAAAGGAGGGTGCGCGGCGCGGCGGCTCGGCTAAAAGAGCGCCGGTACTTTACTAAAAATATCCTGGGACTTTACCTCCCGTGGCTGCGGTCACTGCTGCGGATAGGCTACGTCAGCGTCGCTGGCACTGGGAGGTGGCACACGGCAGCGATGAGGCGGCCAACCAACTTTGGGCCGTCTAGATGCCGCCACACGTCGTCCTCAGAAGATGCGAACACATGGTCACGTCGTTTTTGGAACCATTTTTGTTCACGCCGACGCTGTATCGTTTTACTTATCAGATTTACTAGGCCTTCGATATAATGACCTTGTAAGCCCGTGGTGATGTGTGGTATTAATCCTATTGTAAGTTCGGTGGCAGAAAACGAAGACAATAACTTGTTCGTTGATAAGAGAGAGAGAGAGAAAGGGTAGAAAAAAGGAAGGAACGTTAACCGGGTTAAGCCAGATTGGCTACCCTAAACTGCGGAAAAAGAGTAAGGAAAAGGGAAAAAAAACAAAGAGAACATGCGATGAGAGATTCTACACAACAAAGTCCCATATTCACTGACGGCTGCAGAGCTCTGCTGCGCGGAAACTATTTCATCCGTCGATATGGTCGTTGGCTTATATTTATATATGACAATCTTTTCGTTTAGCATTTGCAGTGTGGTTGGAGTCCCGGGAGTTTCTCTTGCGGAAAGCCGGCCTTTTAAATTCTCTTCTCGGACATTTTTTGTCCATCTCTGCTCTTCCAGCTCATGTGCCTGAAGGTGAACCTGTCTAGCATGGACGACAAGTGTTAGTACCATGCGCATTCCCAGGGAGCTCGCAGTGCTATTTACTACAACTAAACTAAAACTAGCAGACTGGGAATGGGGAGGAGCACAAGGCGAATCAACGCGCAGCGAGCGATTGAACATGCTCCCAGAACATCTCGAATGTCTCATGTAAGTCTCGACGAGAACCCCTTCTAACAAGCACTGGAAAGCAATCTTGAAGGGCTGCTACGCGCAGTGACGCGAAACGTGACCCCAGTGAGTGTTCGTGTCTTGAGAACAAAAGTGAAAACAGAACAATTACTTGCTGCCCGTCCGAATACGTATATGGTGCCCACTCGGCAACCTCATGCTTGGCCGAGTGAAACGAGAGCGATATTGAAGTTCGCTGCGCATCGGTCGTTGTCGAGGATACAAGGTGACGCTCGACGGAAAAACGCCGAGAAAGCGTTCGGCTTGCGTCGCTATAAAACCAGTCTTCGTCGAAATCGGATTTTGAGAGAAACAGTCGTGAATAAGAGATTTATGTATGAAGAAGCAGATTGGTGGCATATGGCTCGACTTTTTCGTCACCGTTTACGTGCAGTGCAGCGAAACGCGTGCAATCGCTCTGTGTTCCGGCCGTATATGTATACTTGGCGTTTGTAATGTAGAGGCGCCGCAAGCGTAAGCAGCACGCAGATTTTTGAAACAAAGCCGCGAAGTACATAACGAATTTTCCTGAGACGACTTGTACACGATAGCAATCTTTTTTTTCGTCATATTTATTGATCATATAAAATTTTTTAAAATAAGAAGAGGGGACTCTGGCGCTGCAATTGTTCAACCACAATGAGAACGATGAGTAGTACACAAATTTGCCTAGTCTTCGTGCTTGCGGCTTCAAACGTATTTTAGGATTTGTTTATTGCTGTGTTCTGATTTTGTTTTTGATAAAAGAACGAATCGTTGTAAACTTCGTGACCCGATTTGAAATGGTGGATCAAATGATTAAGTTGGTGAATTGCAACTGCTGAACACTTGCTGATTGCCGTTCCATGACAAAGGACTCCAAACTGCGCGAAACCAAACGTAGCCCACAGAACGTAGCTTGAACAAATCCGTTTGCATACCCAACATTCCCATGCTGGCTGAAGCGCCGTGCGTTGCAGTTCCCATAGACACAAGCGCCAGAGTTCCCTTTAGTGTTTTGTACAGGAAACCCATCTATATTGACACGGCTAGTCTGGAGGCACGTTCTCGATTCCTTCACGGCCTGCACACGGGGGGCTGTTTCTACTTATCGCCGCAATCTCCCGGGGGCGCTCCGAGCCAACTCACCGTATATAGTGACTTTAACTTGCTGCCGGCCGTTGCGGAGTCTAGCACGCGCAAGGAATTCTCGGAACTCCTACCTGCTGTTGCACGTCCTGGTTGTACTAACGCTATGGAAACATGGTAGCGAGCATGTATGCCAACTCTGGTCTCGAGAGAGTATCAACGCAGTCATAGCAACTGACGTTTTTTTTTTGTAACTCCAAGAAATTAGTAAAATGATGAAAATTCCGTTTTGCGTGCATGTACCATCATTCATCGTGTTCAGATGGCTCAGCCACATGACCCGTCACCAACCAGCAAAAAAATGAAAGGAAGCTTTTTTTTCATGATAATAGTTTTGGAAACGTTTATTTCACTTGCGGACAGCCACTGTCCTTGGAATAATTAAAGTTTGCACATATTTATTTTTGTCGACGGTATCA
Source organism: Rhipicephalus microplus (assembly GCF_043290135.1). Lineage (NCBI taxonomy): Eukaryota > Metazoa > Arthropoda > Arachnida > Ixodida > Ixodidae > Rhipicephalus > Rhipicephalus microplus. The sequence goes on along the minus strand of NC_134702.1, from coordinate 84,686,380 downwards.
CACTTTGTGCTCAAATATTCAAAAAGGCAATTCAAAGAGATGAAAGTCAGAACATAATAGGGATGGCTACTATTTTTTCATAAGTAGCTGCGAATCACGATCACAGTAGCAATAACAATAGCAATAATAATAATAATAATAATAATAATAATGCCACTAGTAACGATTGTTCAAAATAAAAAAAACATGCGATGTAAAAACATGAAACAACACGTACTGATAAAGTTTTAGGAGATCACTATAGCGTAAGAAAACAGACCCAAGTAGATCGAACCACATACCACGTTGAGCCCCTGCATACATACAAGAGTCCCAAGCCCAAACGAGTTCAGATCCAGTCTTCAGTGTGCAGGCGACAATATGAGAAATATTTTATTACGAAATAAGGCACACCGGAGACGCAGGCGAACAATAAATTTTGGAGAACCAGAATATGTTTCCTTAGTACTGCAGTACTTTCATTGTGCCCGAAGAATTAAAAAAAGCACAGCTGGTAAAACACTGTTGTGACGCATTTAGATGAAGTAATCTCATCGTTCACAGCCTGAAATGCTTCCCTTTTCAGCAGGGCACATTGCCGTGCACTCATTAGTGTACATGCCAAGCATTGCGAATGCATTCGTTCATGCATGCTGTCACCACTCTCCTGAAAGCGCCAACAAAGCAGCTCTTCGACTAGTCTGTGTAACGCTGTTCCGTGTGTCCGCACAACCCCCTCGCCGCAGGTGTTGGAGTGGTGCCAAGTAGGTGAAGTCGCAGCCGCGCATTGACGCCACTCTGTCCCTCACCCACAGCAGCTGCCGGCTCCTCCGCCCACTTGCAACACACTTCTCTCTCACTTCATTCCCTCCAGCGTCCGCAACACTCGACCGTACGTCAAGTGGAAACACTAGACAGATATAGTTGCGCTTCCGCAGCAGCCGTACGGACGAGGCCTGCCATTGCAAATGGCTGGCAGGCTGCGTCCGTACGGCGGCTGCGGATGCGTTACCGAATCTGTCTACTCTTTCGGCTGGTTTATCTGCGATGAAACTTACAGTAAATCCAACCCGCCTCCCGTCTTTTTTTTCTCAAACGAATGTTTACTCGGGTAAACGATACACCGTGTTTCGCTTCAAACCGTCCTTCCAGCACCCGCGTCAACGCCAGTTTCAACCGGGTCAACGCTGTGCGCACCGCTGCTGCTTCGCATCCTATCAGGGCTCCCTTTGGGGAGATGGCCCATAATTTTATTGAAGCTTTCTGCATGTTATGTGTTCTTGCACAGACTCCGAGATCGGCCTGCGTTTGAGGAAGCGTAATGTCGTCTGGTTACGTCCGGAATCTGGGCGGCCTATGATGTCATGAAGACGCCAACGCGAGTGACGGAGACTCTCATTGTCATGTAATGACGTCGCCTTATCACGTCATCATGCCGTCGTCACACGATCATGACTATTTGCGTCAATTTCGCTCACGTTGGCATTCACTTTTAACTTTTGGTTACACATCTAAGTTGTTTAACTTGAGGTAACCGCAAACACCTGGCACAAAAACATGGAATGGTCATTGACGCAGAATAATGTAGCCTATCTTACCTTTACATTTCCTCACTCAATCTAAACCATAATATTCCGACAGGAGTCGTATATCTTTTTTCAAACAGCTAGAGATGTAAATTCCGCCAGATACTCAGCTGTTCTTAGACCAATGGGCCTAAGCTATAAGCTAGTGCACCGTGTTTTCGGATAAATCTGAACAAAAATTGATGATTACCCGACGGGGAAAATTTTGACAAATAAGGATTTATCTGGTTAAATAAGATTTAACGACCACTGTGGCCCGTATCGTTATTTACTGAAAGGGCGTGTTCTAAGTCAGTACTGACACATCGACTGGTTTGGATGATATAAATCTTATCCCACGTCAACAGTATCTCGTACACAGAAACCACGGATAATATAACAAAGAGCTTGTCACGCACGGCACAAGGACCATCAACACGTGTATAGGGTTCTCTGGAGCGCGATACCACATCTTGATATACGATCTCCTGTCTGCAGTGGTACGCTCCAGATGACATCTAATATACGAAACTCGTATAATTTGTTACCACTACCTCTAAAATTGTAATGAGCACAAACAACGGTGTATTTCGCTAAGTGTTTGTGGTTTTGTGTATATGTGTTACTGAGTTCAAAACTTCCAGAGAACTGACATGTTGTTCGGTTGTTGCGATGCTTTCGTGTTTAGGAATCAATACATGTAAGAAATTGTAGAACCCCGCCGTGGTGGTCTACAAAACCACCATATGATTACGAGAGACGCCGTAGAGGAGGGCTCCGAAAATTTCGACCACCTGGGGTTCTTTAACGTGCACCCAAATCTGAGCACACGTGCCTACATTTCCGCCTCCATCGGAAATGCAGCCGCCGCAGCCGGGATTTGAACACGCGACCAGCGGGTCAGCAGCCGAGTACCTTAGCCACTAGACCACCGCGGTGGGGCCATCACTATATGAAGAACATATCTGACTTGCCATAACATGAAAATCATGACATGCGTGTCATGAATGTCATGATTAACATTTCATGGTCCTGCAGCTCTTGCGATGGTTTCGTTCATATGGCATGTTGCAAAACTGGACAAGATTGCATGGCGAACACAAGTGACCGACTCTAACATGGAAATCATGACATGCGTGTCATATAACATGACTACATGCCACGCTCATGATTCACTCGGTATTACATGACGTGATTTGAGGACGAACACAAATTCCAGGCGCAAACATGATAACCATGATATAGAATTCATGTATGGCATACTTTACACGCCTACCACTGCTGGTGCTGGTATCGCAAACGTCGGTGGTGCCGTGTTACACGACTATAAACAACATATTTGCATCTTGTCTAGATACGTGAGTGCGTATAACATTCCTACTTGTGTTTACTGTGCACTACATCCGTCCGCTTCGTAACGTTATGCTGATTGTAAAGTGACATACAATTTTTCTCATTCGTGCTTCGAATATCATCGATTCCCACTGTACGTGGGAAACTGCCAATTTTTTGTACATGTGTATGAGAGTTGGTGCACGTATGGGACATTGCTATGTTTATGGCATAATTGTGTACATTTTTATAGCATCACAACATACTCAAGGTTATAGCCTCCTCCTCCCTGTGCCATTCATTAAAATGCATCAATCATAATTAAAGCGTACAGGTGTAACCGTGTCTCTATCTCTCCACTAATAATTTCAAGTTCCGACAAGACGGGGCCGATTTGTCGTGGCCATTATAAAACAAAATTCGGGTGGGTAGTTTATATGCACTTACCATGCAGAGAAGCGGACTTGATAGGGGATCCATTTTCATTTGGCGGCCCCCATCCCGGATCAATACCGCATTCGGGTGGCCCCTTAAAGCCGGTTCATGTCACTATCTACGTTGATCACTGGAAGCGTGGTCTCCCGAAACATTGGGATTAGAAGCTGCAAAAGACAAAAAGCAACAATAATTTCAATGGTAGTGTCATCTGAGGCACTTGAGCGTGTGATTTTAACATACAGTCGTAACATCAAAGTTTGAAATTGTGAAGAGAATACATAAAAAAGAAAATTGCGAGGGAACAAGACAGTTGAGCGTGGAAACGTATGCTTCTCATCAATGATAAGAGAGAAGAGCTACCTAAAAAAGTAAAAAAAAAAACGAGCTACTGGACACTCACAGTAAAGTATTAGAAAGCAGCAGTGAGCCGAAGGTAACTAAAGCGAAGCAACGGGGAGCGAAGCTCACGTCATCTGAGATGATGGGGTAAGAAGAGAAGAGTGAGTGAGTGTGTCCGGCAATTTGCAGAAGAACGAGAACTGAAGTGTCAAGCCTCGGAGCAATCAGGGACGAGAAGTAGACGACGACGCCTGCAAAGAGCCAAATGAATCCCCAAACGTGGGTGTCTGCCACAGTTTCTAAGCTCTTCTTCTTATTCAATCTGACGGGGAAACGGCAACATCAAAGCGGGGCTGACCAGCCACGAACGAAGTGCAAAGAGTGCGTAGGTGCACCACGCGGGGACAATGCGAGAATAGGGACACAGCCATTTGCCGACTGTCGGCAAAATGAAGGAGCAGTGCGGTAAGTCCAACTGTAAAGCCGAGATTTGCGGGCGATTTCTTGATCCCGCCTGTTGTCGTGCTCCTAGCGGCCATCGTACAAATGTGCAGAAATGACGTTGACAGCTAGGATAAAAGGAGACGTGGAGGACAAGTGTGACGTCATAACCCATGCCAGATACCCGCGGCTCGAGGATCTTGGCTGCATGGGTCCAGAGAGCGCTTGATGTACTGCATTGTCGCTAACGTTTCCCTTCATGAGTTGCGCAGTCTGTCTAAGTTTAGTTGTTGCAGAAATTTGATAGCGTCTGAATGCGAGTCAGTTGGTACCCGTTCATAGCTAAAACAGCGCATTACAAAATACGGAAGTGTTCGTGTTTCGGTTTGTGCTGTTTTAACTGTTTGTGGGAGCGGACAGTGAAGGAAAGAGTTTGGAGAGGGAGACATTATGTGAGTGAGTGAGTGTGTGAGCCGTAGACAATACGCGAATAACTCTAAAGTATCGACGAGGAAAGCTAATAAAAAATCATGGCATATCCACGATGTGAATGACGATGAGTGGGCGGTGAAGGGGGATTGTTCGGTGTTAGCGTAATCACACGTGACATTGACCACACACGCATCTAAAGGAGTGACAAAGCAATGTACAGTTGTATACAATATTTAGTCGTCTCTTCGGTGTCGTCTCTTCCTCTGTCCTTGTCTATATTTGTGCGCTGTTTTTACTTCCGAAGCATGAGCCACCAGCTAGCCCAACTTTCGCTATTAATGTTTAGTGGTCATAAATTGTGAATTTCGTCATAAATTGTGGGTTGTGAATTTCGCTTCGTTTTCATTATTTCTGATTTGTGGTATCGTATCTAGCCTGAGGTTGGCAAAGACGAGAGGTGCATGGGCACGTTCCCCTAATGTTTGTAGGTTGTTTCCAGTCATATGAAATGCATCGTAGAGAATATCGAGACGTCTTCTACTGCAGAAGCCAGTTGTTGTCAGTGATCATCATTGTCATCACCATAATCATCAGCGTCATTATCATCATCATGGCGTATAGCGGGTACCTTGCATGTGCTGTGCTCTAATGGCAGAAAGAGAATGTGTGGTCTGGAACGCGCTTGTTCTTTATCGCCATGAATGCCGTCGTCATCGTCAGCGGCGGCTACGGCGCACGACAACAGACAAGCTTCGATTTTAAGGAGAATCGCGCCTAAAAAGCACAAAAAATATACTCCACGTTTCCCGCAGCAGCTCTATATTGGTAACGATTGTCTACCGTCTATGGGCTAAAAATGTGATACATACTGCGTGCCGGTAGCAAGTTCTTTGTATTGTTGGGGCTTAAGTGGGACATGTTTGGAAGATTTAAGCCGACTTCAGCTACAAATGCAGCGTTGTCAAAGATGGGATCCCACTTATACATGAGGAGTTTATTCCAAGATAAGATATGACGGATGCTGCTGCCATTCGCACGTATTTACCGCGAAATTCGGAAGTGTCAGGAAGCGTACTTCGTTCTCCGTTCAAGAATATCATTGCGTGAAGCGTAAAGTTGGGAGTCAATAGGGCATTTGCGACCACTCCGACGTACCACGAAAAAACGGGACGCCCAAACTGTTTTCTCTTGTCGCAACATCAAGATATTTTTCTCGCAATCTATCACACTCTCGGAAGTACACACAAGACGCTTCGGTTATCCTGGCTACGTCCTGTCACATCGCTTTCCCCTTTAGCGATGTCGATGAGCGCTTCTTTGCTCGGTTTCGGCGCACTCAAGCGAACGGTACACCACTTCCCAGAAACCTGAAAGGAAATCCGTAGCACCGAAGAAGTAAGGCCAAAAGACGAAAAATGATGCAGAAAGAAGAGGGAGATAGAATTGCGGAGCAAGTAGTAAAATACCGCATAAATGGCTTTGATGCTCCCACTCGCTGAGTGCTAAAGCACGTTTGCGACGCACGAAGTTTGTAGGTGTTTAGTGCGGAGCCTTCTTCCATTTGGCAGCTTCTTTCACAACAAGATCGCAGCAGTACCTAAAACCCAAGAAGTCTTGTGAGAAACCACAATTTTATAATGTTTCTTTTTAGTATTACCACGGTTTGAACGCAGACTGGAATCGCTGAATACGACGTTTGCAACGTTTGCGCATGGCTTCACTCTCTCGCACTGACCTCTAAAATTCGCGCAGGTCAGTTTATTAAGCGCAATTGCGCGGCATGCGAAAGATTTACTTGGTTACGTTTCGGTGCGGAAACCAATTTTCAATATAGCTGCTTTAATCACGACACCGGGTGCTGATGTGCCATAGGGGGGTGCTGAGGACTTTCAAAAAAATTTCATGTCACTGCCACATCGGTCTTTCATGACACGTGTAATGCGGCTGGCTTGAAGAAATCATCAAGAAATGCTGAGTAGGGGGAATTTAAAGCTGGATTCTATGAGGCGATGCTGTCGGTGACGTTTAAACCCTTAAGTTGCTGACATTGCCTGAAAATGAAATCATGTAACACTAAATTATGTACTTTAAACAACATTCATTGAAAGCGAAAGAAGAAAACGCACATTTTGATTGATTTTTCAGCGTCCACTTTTAGAAAGAGAGAACTGGCTTGCACGCTATAGCCAGCCTCTCAGCAATTCTTTTAAGACCAAGGCCTCAAGCGTTGAGTGGCCACTTGTGCGAAACAAGGTGGCCCAGTGAAGTGGTACAAAAATGAACGTGACCTACGTCATTGACAAATCACTGATTTTAGATGCGAAGCGGCTCTTTGACTGACGTGTGTAATGCCGTACGTACGTGCGTCCATATACGAACGCGCCGCAACGCATTCGCATTTCCGCTTCTCGGCCGCAGGTGACGCCGCAGCTGAGCAGACGTCACGCTCCCCTCGCACGCTCCCCTCGCACGCTTCCCTCGCATGCACGCACTGACGTGATTCGCCCTCACCCGCATGTCGCTCGCGCAGCGCCAGCAGCTGCCGGCTCATCCGTCCACTCGCAACACACTTCTCTCTCACTTCACCCTCTCCACCGCTCGGAATTCTCGACCACACGTCGAGGGGAAATACGCTTTGGGCTCCTTTATCTGCGATGAAACTTACGCGAAACCCATAGAGTTTCATACAATAATACCTAAAGAGGAGTCTGGCACTGCGATCGTGTACCCTCGCGGGAATTATGAGAAGTACAGGCTTCGGATTGGATCGCGTTAGTCAGTGAACTGTCCACAAATCTTTTTTTTTTTCTTTGCAGTTTCAGTTTCGTTATTAGTGTAGAGCGGGTAGTGGGGTGGATGCAAAGGACTGAAGCTGCGCCTTTGTTGTTCAAAGAAGCTGAAAACTGCTAGCCCTCTCAATTTACTACAATGCTGGAGCTGTATAGCAACGTTACTAGATTACCTCAGTTTGCAAACTCCGCCGGGATGCGGCGGCGAAACGCGGCCCCCTTCGTTTCCCGCTCTCTAGGTCAAATGGCGTCGGAAGCGCCACCTAGAGAGCGGGAAACGAAGGGGGCCGCGTTTCGCCGCCGCATCCCGGCGGAGTTTGCAAACTGAGGTAATCTAGTAACGTTGATTTGACCGGTCGCCGCATCGTAACGGAGTCTTCGCGCAATGTTAAACGGAATTTACGCGGTTAATTTTGTGTAATGGGAGTTATTTCCCGAGAGGGTGAGCGAAGGTTATTACGAGTGTGCAAGTAAATCACCAGTTGAGCCGCTAAGGCGATGCCACACGGCAGAGACGTGAGCGCGATGCCCGAATCTTGCGGGACTTCTGTTCATACAGCTCTTTTACGTTCCTGTTCTTTAAAATTCGATTGCCTATGTAAAAAAAAAAAAAACCATTGACAGTGGGCCACAGCATTAAGTCTAAATGTATCCGATCTCGGTATAGCCCGTCGCCACAGTTGAAGGCGCACCTCGTCAGCGGGAGGCTTGAAAAAATGTCTCTTTTCGGCCGCGGATTTCGTTGAATCGTACCCACTTCGGCAACCAGTCACAAAGCAGCGAGGCATGTTTTCTCACAATCAAGAACCGTCACATGACACATGTGAGCTGTGTAGCTCACAGGGAAAGCGATGACTGAGTTGAAGACATTAAAAAACACCCGGCACCATGCAGATCACGCCAACGCTGACAGCGTCGGTGCCACGCCGGGCACCACGTTGATCGCTACCGTAGTAAGTTGCAGCCAGAGCACACACTACGCGAGTTACGTCGAAATAAATCTTGCTGGGACTCAGTGACAGCGATGACTACGAAGCACACTTGAAAGCAACAAAGCAGCACCCGGCATAAGAACACAACTGCAGTAACTCCGCCGGCGTGGGTCCGGGCACCACCGAGAGGGGGCGCGCTTGCGGCTTTTTGACCGGTACAGGGAAGGGTGACACTCGCGGCGCCGCAGTTTGCAAACTGAAAAAAGTATCTAGTAACGTTGCCGTATAGGTCGTGTTTGACAGTTTAAGCGAAGCGTCGTCCACTCATCGCTGCGCATAGATGTAGCGTTCCATGCCAGTGCAGGGCATTACATCGAGTTCACGTTTGATGTTAATGCGTCTTGCCAAAACTCGTTGAAATCAGCTGCTAAAACGACGGCGACACGAAGTAGACGCACCGCAACGCTCTCGTGACTCGACTTCACAACAAAACGAGAGGTGCGTTGGGGGCAGACCACTTGAAGAGACGCACCTTCCATCATTGCAGACAAAAATTCAAGTGTTTCTCACTTAATACTGTGTTGTTATTTCCATAAATAGATATAGCGTACTTTCAAGGGCAAACCAAAAATGTTTGTTTTGAAATATTGTAAAGAATACTTCATTACATCTTGCTGCCAAATCTGGAACGCAATGGCAGAGCAATGCATACCCTGGTGGTTAAATTTGTGCAGGTTTCATTTCTACCGCCTAGTCACAAGCACTGTTTGCAATAAAATTTGCGTAAAAAAATGAAGCAAGTTTTAATTTATTATAGCTTCATATTACTTTGTTTTACACGCGGAAAACAAGCATCGCGAATCTCGAGAACGTGATCCATCCGAAGCAGATCCGAAGCCGGTACTTCCCATCATTCCCATGCAGGTACAAGCGCCGTTGAAGAAGCCCGCAAAGACACTAGCACCAGATTCCACTCTAGGTAATATTGTATGAAACTCCATGCGTGAAACCCAACCCGCCTCCCAAGTCTTTGAGTTTCTAACATGTTTTTTTGAATAAACGCTACACCGAGTTTCGCTTCAAACCGTTTTTAGCGCCCACGTCGACACCGGTTTCAACCGTGTCAACGCCGTGCGCACCGCTAAGGCTTCGGAATCCATCAGGGTTCCCTTCGGGGAGATGGTCCATAGTTTTAAGAGGGTTTACCATTGCGTATTCCTCTTTGTCGTATTTCTCAGTCGCATCGCCTTTCATGCGAGTGAGGAATCAGGTACTGGTAAGTGCCTGCTTAGGTATATATATAGATTGAATTGCTGAATGAGATAGCGACTTTCCACTTATCGTAAGGTAACGTGAATAAACGTTAGAAGTAAAAAAGGAGGGCCTGCAGTTGCTAGCAAATCTTAAAAGAAATTGTGTTAAGCAACAGCAAAAGGAACACATCCAATCTCCACACTTTCTTGACGCATGCAAACGACAACCTACAGCGCATTTCAGGAACACGGAAAAAGAGGCGAATACCAGAAGAACTTACTACGGCTTCATTCAAGAACAAATATAAATAAGCAAACAAACAAAGAAAGAGCACAAAACAAAGAAAACGATGAGTCATGGTGGAATATAGTGTATAGAATGAGAGCTTTTCATAGAACTTCAAAGGTGACCCACTTTCGAACCAACAACGTCGAATAGTATGGAAATTAGAAATATAGTGAGATGGATAAACGCCTAACCAGGCAAGAGCTTCTCTCGCAGTCCCTATTCGAGAACGCCGCAATGCGTGGTCCATCACGATGTCGATCCATCAGAGTATTCCTATCTCTCAATCGTATATCTAGGGCCACATTGTGAAAGAGCTCTGCCGACAAATAGAGGGAAATAGGAAAGAGGATAAACAGTCATGAGTATTCAGGAATGAAAAGAAATGTACTTGGCAGGGTGTTGATGGGAGGCAAAAGAAAAAAAAAGAACTTCGTAGTCGGGATCTTCTTTGAAGTGTTTTTGAAGAGTCTTGTCTAAGCCAGAGGTGAGATAGAAAATACGGTGACGTTTTTCCAAGACGCACGCACGCACGCACGCACGGACGCACGCACGCACGCACGCGCGGACGCACGCACGCACGCACGCACGCGCACACACACACACACACACACACACACACACACACACACACACACACACACACACACACACACACACACACACACACACACACACGTAATGCCAGAAATCATGATAGCGAACATACACACACATTGCTTGTATTACACTGTCCTGAAGTTTCTACAGCATAAGCCGAGATTGCTTTTGCCATTCTTAAAAGGAAACTGAAAAGCAAAATAATTTTCGCGTGGTAGTAAAGTACAGTTTCCCGATACCGAAAACACCACTATTGCATCAACACAATACGTAGTAATCGAGAACACGCGTGAAATAAAAAGGCGGGTGGCGACGCCTTCTTGAAATTCCGGCCCCAAAAACCGTGACGTAGGAAGTTTTCAAGGCGTCTACTGGGTGACACATAGCTTCCAATCAATAAAAATAGTGTACATTGTAATCTGGGCTGCCATGGACGCAGTGTACGAAGTTTCAGAAAATTTCATCTAGCCAATGCAAAGAAAATACCGAAAATGCACTTTAAAATTTCTTACGTCAGCGCGGAGAACTTGGCACGAAATTGAAAAAGTCAATTTCAGCCTTCATTTTCTCCGCTAATAGTTAACTTATAATAGTGAGAGAGATGGCATAAGAAATTTCATAGCGTAGTTTGTCAATCTAAACCAAATCATTGTTTCTATTTCGTGTCCCCCCTTTGTACTAAATGGTCGATGGTATATTTGTACCAAATATGAGCACAAAGATAGGTACATAGTCGAGTTGCAGACACGTGCCGTCCTTGTCACAACGAGAATAATGACCTGAATTCAGCGAAAGCAAGTTCTTTATGTTTTTTTTAATTGCTTACTGTACTATATTAGCCAAGGTAAATGGAGGCAACTGTTGCAAGAAATGCCGACAGCAACTATTGAGCCTGTCGTGAAAAGAAAACGGAGTGGCCACTCCAGCTTCGCTTTCCCAGGATAGCGGAAAAGCATTCTGTGTCTGTTGTCACACAAGTTGCAACTACCTGCAACGTAATGGAACCGATAGTTCGCTGCGAAGACCTCAATAACGCGAAGCGCATCCAATGAGACATTCAACTCAATTCAATTCAATCTCAATTCACTTTCAATTTATTTAAAAGAAAAAACAATCTGGAGAGACAGCTGTGCAAAAAGTTGTCGCAACGGCTTGATGAAGGCCCAGGGTCCCTTACATGGCAATAGCACATATATGACACATGCAATTAAGTGTTTTTTTTTTCTCACACATCCCGCGCAATTCGAAAACTTTACGCCACATACACCTGTTGAACCTAAGCTAACGAGGAGAGCTCGCAGACTACAGATGAAAGGCCTGCATCATCAATCCAACTTTATCTTATCCATCCTTAGGTATCTGTACATTTTGCGGGCGTTGCAAGGGCACACAAATTGCAGCAGGGTAGTATATCACTACATAATTTATTTGCGAATACTGACCTACTTTGTTTAAATGCACCAAAGGCATAAATAAGAGAAACGTGAAATAAAGGTACGGTTTGTTAACTAATGCTGGTTTTATTTACTTAAAATACGTAATTTTTCGTTGCTATCGTCACTTAGCAACAAACTCTGCTTGCGAATCATCTTTACTCTGCTTCCTGTTTTCATCAAATATGAATTAGGACGCGAGTGTGCGCTTTGACAAAACACAGCCCCAATTAGTGCGGACATGAGGATGAGGTGATATCTACAATGCCCGTAATTAATTAATAAAATTAGTTTTCAGCAATACATCACCTATCACACTCTTACCCTTCTTTCTATACATGTAGTTTGATTGTTTCCCTTCGGTGCCGGTTCTTGCTATTATTGCGAAGCAGGATTCGCCGAGCATTGGATTGTTCAACCACGGATAAGGAATGTGAGCTGGTTCCAGACCGTCGTGAGATAGCTTACTTTCACTTTGTCCCAGCAAGAGCTGTGGCCACCAGCAAGAGCTGTTGCTTTAAGACTGACCACCCCACGACGTCGACAGCTGCAGAAATAGCTTCTGTGTGCGCTGCCTTTGGTTTGGTCAATGTGGAACCGGTATCCAATGCAGGACTGTATATATGTAGGCCTATACAGGGCGTCCCATGTAACTTTCGCCAAAGTTTAAAATATGCCAGAACACGTAATTACGACTCGGCCGAATGCATAATGCTCACCGCTGCCTGGAGTTTTTTGTGACTATTTTTTGTGTTCTGAAATATTGTTTAATTAGCTCTGTTTAATTAACTAAACTTTGAAGGAACGAAGACGGATAAAAATTTCAATGAGAAACCTGTAGATCGGTTGGCAAAACATCCAAACAGATAGTTTTGAACTTTATATCAGTTAAGTATTAGTGTTTTTCTACTAATTACAAATGCCCACGAAAGACAAAAAATACTACGTGACAAACCTGCTCGCGCGTCAGTGCTCACGATAATGCTAATGCTCCCTAACGTTCTGCGTACGTACAACACGTTTACCTAGCACCGGTTCATGATAGCGATAAGCAGTAACAACGGTTGTCGTTTTTGTGGCGAACTTAAGCGTGTTCATCGTAAAGCCACCACCATCGTTGCGGCCCTGCCGAGACAGCAGAATGGGGCAAATGCTATGGTCATTCATACGCGGAACGTGGGGGAGCATTAGAATCATTGTGCGCACTGGCGCACGAGTGGGTTTGTCACGTGGTATTTTTTGTATTTCGCGGGCATTTGTAATTAGAAGAAAAACGATAATACCTTACATACATAAAGTTCAAAACTGTCTAATCAAACGTTTTGCAAACGGACCTACAACTTTCTCCTTGAAATTGTTTGTCTATCTTCGTTTCTTGAATAGTTAGTTAATTAACCATATCTAATAAACAATATTTGAGAACACAAAAAATAGTCTAACTCCAGGCAACGGTGAGCAACTTGCATTTGGTCGCGTCGTAATGGCGTGTGCCGGCATACTTTTAAGCTGGCTAAAGTTACCTGGGACTACCCGTATATGCTATTTTGTTTCTTTATATTTATTTCATATAAATCAAGTGGAAAGGGGTAGCCGTCGCCAAGTAATGGGGACAATACCTCTTTGTTTATTTTTATTTAGATATATAAAATATGTTAGTGGTTTCTGGAGCCCTCCAATATGGATGCTTCGTTATCGAATCGTGGTTTATCGTGCTTGAAACCCCAGATATTATTTATTGCCAGACGTCAGTTAGCACGAACCCCGTAGTATTCGTACGCTGCTCTCTCATTCAATGGCCCCTCTAACGGGAGTGGAGAAATCTGTGCCACGCCACCGTGGGCAGCTTGCCCATAAAATATGGTTTCATTTATCACGTTGGTTTCATTTATCACGCCAGCGTCGCCGACTCCGACAAATAAGGAATAAAAAAAATAAGATGACACTCCACATGTGACTGGCCTACCTTCATAACTAATGTAATCGTTACACACCGATATTTGCCGAGTTTAGCCATGTTCGCTCTTTGTACCTTGATCGCAAACTCGCCGGTCACGTGGCGCATGCGCAGTCGGAAAAAGTCTGATACTGCAAACAATTTCTCCTCGCAAAGCTGTGTCAGGTGCCACGATGACTGTGCGTCGTGTCTCTTCAATTTTCCATCCACCGTTCCCTAGGTTATGGGTTGCCGTGCTATGTTGTCAACTGTCGAAAGCTTCAGCGCGAGATGCGAATACATTACTTCGAGAAAAACCCACCGCCAGCACAAAGAAGAGAAACAATTACGGAAAAAAGCCTTTTGTTGGCAGCGCTTGAGCGTCTAGGTTCATCTCGATATACCAAGTGTGCCAGCAACAAGTTCTTTCAAGTGCTATAGCCTAATACATGCGAACCCAGCTTTCAACCATCGAAAGGGGCTCCAACCGCTCTCTGTCTTTCGTAACACAACTAAGTACCCTCGCTTTTGCCAGTACATACCGCCACGTGTATGTGGGTGTGGGAGGGGGGAGGATATACTCGAGCTTATATATAGCACTGTATTTATTGATACTCCTTCGTAAGCTCTCCGCAAGACCTTTGCCATTTAAATGCCGACACAGCGCGGAATGTGTCAGACTTTGCCACACTATATCCGCCCGGAGTTTCGTAACAGTGCAATGCAAACAGTGCCCCTCACCCGCTAGCGGCACTTCAGAACGTTGACTGGACACGGAGGATAAATATGGGAGGTTGCGCGAACTAATTGGGATTTGGCGCGCATTTGTCATGCAAAATATACAGATACTGTGTATACGCCTACGCTGTATAAGCAGCCCAGGCAACCGATCTCGCAGGCCTTTCTTAAAACTTCGCCGGCTCGTTTATCAGCGGAGTGCCTAACGAAAAGACAAAAATATGACAGCGAAAAGGGTTCGCTAGGGCACGCTGAACGTAATAAGAATCGTGATGTATAGGCGCAGCTTTAAAGCTATTGTGCAATGGCTGTTGTGCAACCGTGTGAACTTCTATAGCGGATATTTGAGCATGCCTTGGGGAATCGGCTAAAGAAACGTAAAGCATCATAAGCTATGAGTTGCAATCAGGGCTTATTTTTGGTGAAACGAAAACTTATTTCTCTGACATTTACGTATAGAAGCTTCGAAGATTGAACGTGGCGCAAAAAGCTGATTCATGTTGCTAGAGGGCTTTCCGGCATACGCTCATCAGGTGAGAGCAGTTGGTGAAGGCTGTTGTCACTATTTGAACCTGATGCATTATTATACATCACAGTCATGAGAAACAGCTACGCCTTGCAGAACACCGATTGAAATACTGCGCTACTGCAACGGAGACAGATAAGGCTAGGGAGGAAACTCCTTGCGAGGTGGATACAATTGCGCTTGTCATCTGCTATGTTACTTATTTTGCCCCACTTACTGTAGCTCAGAATGTTTAATCACACGACAGCAACTAGCCCGATACCTTACTTTGATTGCACGTAGTGTCTTTCCTGTCAACCTTCCAGTTCCGTCACCACTAGTATCGCAACTACTATAGTATCCGACCACCCACACCCTGGCGACAGCAAAGTGAGAGATCGGTGGAGCAGCGAAGAATAACAATGGGGGCCCATTTGCCTCATCTGATAGGAGTGGCTTGCCGAAGCAGAAACGCGCACACCTTGTTGATTAGGCTACGAAAGAGAAGTCACACTTCATACGCCCGGCCGTGAATCTAAATCTAGGTTTGAGAAGACGCAGATAGTGTTCAAATGATTGTTGGTACGGGGGATGGGGTGGGGCCGTGCAAAGCCGGATGTCTTCTCAGTCAGTCGATCAGACGCAGCGGTGCCATTGTTCCCAGGGTGGCGCAAGCCAGTGCACAAACTAAACACGCGTCAAACTCGTACAGCCGGCAACTAGACGGATTGCCTTGGTACCACTATGTCTTGGCTTGCTGACAAGTTAAACAACGCTGTCTAACTACCAACGTAACAGACAAACTAGGCATGCAGCGCCGTGCCATTCGAGTCGGTCGTCTCATCCACATAGAAGCCGACCGCACACGTTGCCACCCCGGCTCGCGCTAGAACGAGTGTGACAAATAGGTTATAGTCTCCGTGGTCTGACGTAACGAGGCGGACCTGTTTATCATTCATAGGTCCTGCACAAGGAGTGGTTTTGGGTTAGCATGCCTCGTGAAACGGACGTGTACGCAGAGGAACTAGTTACGTTAGTATCGCGTTCTGCGGCTCCGCGGTGCCAACCAGTGCACATCCTTGTTGCCGGTCTGAGTACGCGTTTCTACGAAGGTCGGGTCTTCCCGAGACCCGACGGTATAACAGTCTAGCGAGGGAAAATATAGCACAGACAAAGCGGAACTGAGGCGTTACCCGCCTTTTTTGTTTTCATTTGCTTATCCTATAACGCTATGTGATCATGCAGATTGAACTGGGGCCGCGCACGAAGCTGGCCGACGTGCGTGGAATGTGATCCCGTATACAAGCCACCGTGTTTCGCTGGTGTTGGTATTCAGATTACAGAGGGAGCCACCTTTGAAGCGCGCAGGAACGCCCTCGACACTTCAACTTCGTGTCCTTTGCCATCGGCTATTTTTCCGACGATTTTTTGCCGACTTTCTTTTTTGTTTCATCTTACTTACTAGGCGTCCTTCGGCGTTACACAAGAAGAAGAGCAAGAAAAATAATAAAGTTGCGCGGGGGAGCGAGGCCGCCTGCCAAGGTTGTTCCTGTTTGATATAACGCAGTGCAGTGGGCCGCCTAAAAAAAGGGCGTTACTTCCTGGCGAGATTGCGGAACAGGCAGGACGCTGTTGCAGTGCTGCTTCGATGCGCGTTGGTTTTAGGTGCGACGATCAATACGGCAGTGTTTGTGCCATTTCAGCCGACGAACGTGGGGTTATGCTAGTATACGAATGCACGTGTTTAATATTTTATTTCGGCTGTCTTGTGTTTTAGTTTAGAATTTAACAGCCCAACGGAGTACATTGGCATCGACCGAATTTTGCAACGAGGGATGCTCACCTGCGTTGCATCGCGGTTGTAAAAAAAAAAAAAGGCGGGGTGCTGGTATAGAGGTTAGGGGGGGGGGGGGGGGCGGAGCCAAGAGGCCCTTTTGCGCTCCTTCGCCTACGTCCTCGGCTTCGTGTGAGAAATGATATATGCGCAATGCTGTTGTGGTAGCACTACAACACACACATGTGCACGGACAGTCGCAGAAATTCGCGTTCAGTGTGTGGAAGAGCGTATCCTTAACGCGGTTTATTATTTGCAGCGTAGGGCTTTCGGTGGGGTCGTATCCTTGGGCCTAGATTATCTGCGCTATACAGAAAGTAAGTGCGTAATATGCTATACGAATGCACAGTAGCTTTTTATTGCTAAATTAAGAGCAGCTGGTCTTTACAGTTTCTTGATAGCTCAAAGCGATGGGCTTAGTGCCCGATTGTAGATAGGTGGTCGCTATCATTTATCTCTCTCTCTCCCTTTTCCCTCTCTCTAGGTTTTTTTTTTTACAATTCTGAGATGCTGCTGGACTTTCATAAAAATAAAGTATCAACCAAGGCTTCACTGAGGCTGCGTTGATTATTTACTTGACAATATACACTACCGTGCAACAAAAGCTTCACGATCGTTGCGTATAAGCTATTTCGCCAACACTGCAGAAACCCGAGGTGTACGAAAATGTGGCCGCGATCGATACGGCGTTGTGCGGTGATGGAAGCATCGCCGAGATGCTATAGATGCCTCGGGGGCATGCCGGAAACGCATCCCGGTAAAACGTGTCTTCCTTTTTTTCTTTTGTCTTTGCCATCACGCCAATGGGAGAATAAATGGGCGTCATGTTTCGGCGCATCGACGGCGAAAACTGCTCTCTCGGGCGTATTCCGCGAACTACACCAGGCACGTCAACGCGGAGAAAAGAAAAGACAAAATACGTAGTGACACCATTCCCTCGCCGTCATCCTTAGTCCGTTTCTTCTGTATTGTCTTTCTTCTGTGCGATGTTTACCGAGGCGCGATGTTTCGCGGCAGCATTCACCTACCACGGTGTAAGTGGTACACGCGAAGGACATAGCAAATCGCTCTGTCTTCTGACCGAGCATACGTGGTGGGGCTCGCGGTGCCTGACTGGCTGCAACTGGAATGGTTTTACTTCGGTGTTCACGTGCAGGCGAGTCCCAATACATCTCAAACGCCAGCCCAAAGGATGTGTGCGCTCGCGGTGGTGTTGAATGTGTGGGAGCCGATGCGTAAATAAAGTTTAGCGAGAAGGACGCGGTCTTCCAGGAAAACAGGAATTCTATGCGTGACCTACGCGTCACTGGATGAATCCCAGCTCACAGTGTGAGAACTTTCCACAGAGTGGCTAACTACCTCACGTTTGAGTTCTGCGTCAATGTTACGAACTGCTAACTGATTCAGCGACGTTTCACCCCATGTGTGTTTCATTGTTTCCCGCTTCTATTGCGTTATTAGTCATCATAAAGTTTCGTGCAAAGATTACTTCACTGTTACAGAGCAATGTCTACTGTAGCGTTAATTAATTAATTAATAATCAATTATTAATTTATTACATGTAAAGTACATAAAATATTTGGTTAATAATATACAGGTAGGACCCCAGAGCCCAATGAAGGGCAGTTGCAGGGATCCGTTTTTTTTAACAGTATAGTATAGTAGTTAGCTGAGCTGCAGGGAAAATATTGGATACAAGTACAATGAAATACAAGAATTAAAAACAATAGTTACATAGCAATTCAAAAAATACCTATCAATACAACATATGAGAATAATATTAGTAACCAAAATTAATAGTTTTCGTATACCGTAGCCGTAGATATCGTGACTCATTTGGCTTAACAATCATGTACGATATGGCGTGCGATTCTAACGCGTATTTTTTTTATCTTTTGCTTATTGCAGCCCTCGAGTATGCATGCGGCTAGTCCACAAAAGCCAAATCAGTAGGATATCTTTCAAATTTTTTTCTAATATACAATTAACTTCGTGTTACAACAGAGGGCGGGGGCGGAGAAGGGGGGGTGCTAGAACTTTGCGAATACGCTATTCCCTTGTAAACTACAGCCTGTACGTTTAGTGAGATAGTCATAAGATGAACAGGTGAAATGCCTCAGACTGGCTGGCCGACGTTTCGATAAGAGGACTTATCTTTTTCAAAGACACTGTCCCCCGTATTCACAAACGCTCATCGACTCGACTTTCACCCTTCACTTGACAAAGTTGAGCACTGCGCCACTGCTCGGCTGAAAATGACGCTGCACTGCTCGAGAATCGCACCATATTATTGCTGATACGCAGTGACTTGCCATGCCTAGAGAGCGCGCTTCCATCGGCTTTCTCAAGTGAAGGGGAAACGTTGAGTGAAGGAACGTTCTAGAATACGGGTGAGTCATCCTTGGCGTGTCACCACTAGCCCCTTTAAAACTAACATGCGAAGGATGACACGGTGCCTTTGAAAAAGATAGGTCATCCTATTGAAACGTTGGCCAGTCAGTCTGAGGCACTTCACCTGTTCATCTTACGATTATCCCACTACGTTGTTTCCATCTGTCGGCTCCCATCAAGATTAACCTGTAAGTTTAAGGCAGTCGTGGGGCCTTTGCATGTTAGTGATGTTGAAAAAAAAAAGAGAACACTGCATCTTCATTACTATAAGAGTAGTTATTTATGCATGCGCTTAAAAAAACTATTCAGTAAAGTGGCAACTTGAGTCTGGTTAGTGACGTACATTTGCGAACAGGGAACGCCTTAAAGGCGATAGAGGTGATTCGCCCTTTTCACGTTTTTCATCTATTCGAACATCGAAAGATATCTTTCTTCTTCGAAAGTAGCACGTAGTTGGCTTTCCGTGTTTTGGAAAAAGTGCATGTGGCTTTGCGTTTGCGTGAATAAATAATAATAATAATAATAATAATAATAATAATAATAATAATAATAATAATAATAATAATAATAATAATAATAATAATAATAATAATAATAATAATAACACCGCTGGGTCACTTTTTCTTTGTTTCTCACTTTTTTTCTCCTAGTTCTTCTTTCGGATTCTTCATTTCTCTCATTTTTTTTTCGTGTCAGCCTTTTCTATATCTCTGTCTGTCTTTCCATATCTTTTTGTCTTTATTTCCTTTATTTCTCTCTATTTTCTGTTCCCTTTCTTTCTATTGTTTTCTTTTTCTTTCTATTTGTCTTCCTATCTTTATCATTCACTTTCTCTCTATACTTTTTTCATTCTCCTTTTTGCGTGTTTCACACGCTCAACTTCACCGTACAAAGTTTTTGTTTCGCCCGCAGCAGCTGCGATTGGTGTAGAGGACCTCCGTGGTTAACGACAACAACAACAACAAAAAAAACAGCAGTAAATAAAACTACATAAGAAGCCTTGAAATATTGACTTGAAAGACAAACTTCATGTAACAACCGTCGTTACAATGCGCAGTCTACAGCTGAATGGTCGGGTATAAATTATACTTTATAGCATATACGCCTCGGAAAACCCGACGGGGCGCGCTTCCTGTGTAAACAAAGCCATCCAGAGGCAGGATTCAGGACGTTCGCACAGAACATGCCCAGGAAGTTATAAAGGCGACATTACGGAGCGTTGCAAAACGAGTTTATTGGAAAAACGATGAACAGCATGATTGCACGACGGTTTTATAGCTGCAAGGCGCTCGTTCAAAACGCGGGAGTCGATATTCAGAGACCGAGGTATTAGACTACATTGAAAGATTAATGATACAGACTCTGCGCAGCATTCTCTGCTTTCGTAACGCTGTCTCTAAGATCACCGGTGAGGCCGTGTTTCGGGTTTTAGCGTGGCGCAAACGAAAGTCGCGTCGCGGATAGAAATCGATAGTTCAATATACAGTGTCCTTGACTTGTCTTTTTGTTTGCTTGTTCTTATTTGTGGAACAAGCTTAAAGATTTGCAAACGGCAAGTTTGCGCCGCTTGCAAATTTCGGGAGTTCGCGCGTTATTTATACCTCGTCGGTGCGTTGGCGCCATTATTTATTTATTTATTATTTATTTATTTATCGCTACCTCAAGGGTCCCGAGGGACATTACATGAGGGGTGGGTATCATAAGTAAAAAGAAAACGATAAACAATATAACAATAAACATCAATAAGCCTAAAATACAAAATGTAGATACAAATGGCGGCAATACAAATAAGACAATCCATTTCACAAAGGCAAGTCCAAAGGCATCAATTCATGTATGTTCGATAGTATATCGGAAACGTGTTGCATCACGGACAAGTGCAACATCTTTTGGAAGGCCATTCCAGTCTCGGGCAGTTCTGACGAAGAATGACTAATGGAATGTAGTGGTGCGGGTACGTGTTGGAATTACTGCGTTCAGGTGGCTTGTTCGGGATGTACGATGAGTGAGTTGAATCAACCGACTGTCACGAGGCATGGTGTGAAAGAATCTGTGGTAGAGGCAAAGTCGTGAGATGCGGCGACGAGAGGCAAGGGGCACTAGCTCCAGCTTAGACGTTAGAGACGAAACGCTTGCGTGAAACGAGTACTCAGAAAGGATAAATCTGGCGGAACGGTTCTGACTGATTGGAGAGCTTTGGTGAGATTAGATTGGTGGGGGTCAAAGATAGCAGAGGCATATTCAAGTTTAGGTCGCACGAGCGTTATGTATGCAAGTAATCTTACAAGTGACTGAGCCATGAAAAGGTTTCGGCGAAGGTAACCAAGCATTTTGTTCGCTGAATTGATAATGTGGGTTATATGATCCGTCCAAGATAAGTCTTGAGACAGGTGAAGTCCTAGGTACTTGAAGGAATGCACATTAGCTATAATGCTGTTATTCATCTTATGCACGGACGGTGCATAGTTGGGTCGACGATGGAATGAAATGTTCACGGTCAGTGACATGGTGTTCAGTGTCATGAACCTCGTGGTACACCAGTCTTGAATACGAAGTAGGCCTTCCTGAAGAGTACAAACGTCGGAGGAGTTATTGATAGGGCGGTACACGACGCAATCATCTGCAAAAAGACATATTTCAGAGGTTACGGTAGATGGCAGGTCGTTGATGTAGATTAGGAAGAGGAGCGGCCCTAGAACAGTGCCTTGAGGCACGCCAGACAGAACGGGTCAAGTGGATGATGTGTAGTTGTTAGTGTATACGAACTGTTTCCGGTTGGTTAAGAAACACTCAATCCAATTGCGAACAAGCGGATGAATGTTTAGGCGCGACACTTTCAACAAAAGACGAGAATGAGGAACCTTATCGAAGGCCTTTTCAAGATCTAAGAATAGTGAATCGGTTGGAATGTTACTAAGTTTAAATGAATGTCATGAGTGAACAGAGCAAGTTGAGATTCGCACGAGTGATCCTTCCTGAAACCATGTTGATTTGGATGAAAGAAGTTCACCGAGCTTAGGAAATGAGCAACTTGAGAGTAGATGACGTGTTCCATGATCTTGACGCGTATGCTGGTGAGGGAAATGGGATGGTAGTTTCCAGGGGAAGACCGGTCACCTTTTTTGAAGACTGGAATGACCTTCCCTGTTCTCCAGTCATCTGGCACTGTACCTGTGTCAAGTGAGTGCTGAAAGATAATACAAAGAATCGCACTGCACGCATATTTTGTACTTTTTAGTACTTTCGCGTTGATTCTGTCAATACCGCAGGATGAAGAGCACTTCAGGGAGTCGATGACCTTGACAATGCCCTCTGCCCTGAATTCAATACCCTCCATTGGAGGAAAATTGAAATATGAAAAGTGTGGTAATGCATCTGTACTTTCATTTGTGAACACTGAACAAAACGCTAGATTCAGTGCATCGGGAACTTCGGAATCAGCAATGGGTGTCCCCGTGTTATCACATAGTAAAATGGCACTTTTTATTATCAGGCTTAATCACTTTCCAAAAACGCCGCGGGTTAGACTGCAGCATATTTGGTATGGCAGTGGAATAGTAGTCACGCTTGGCGCGTGCTTTTAATTAGTTGTACTTTTTAACGACCTCATTATGTTTTTGCCAGGCCGAGGATGAACCAGTTCGTTTAGCAACTCGAAATAATCGCTTTTTTATTATCAAGGCCTTTTAAAGACTTTTTAAACAAGGGGAACGCGCTTTTTCATTTATAGTGATAGTTGGGATGTAGAGATTCATTAAACGCAGCATTTCGGCTTTGAATAGTTTGAATGCTGCCGATATGTAAGGGCAAGTTTCTCGTGAAAAACAGAAAGTTCACGGTTGATGCTGGAATAACCGGCTTTGTCGTATGGCGTGAGTACTTTTTAGATTTCTTGCTTTTTAAGAGGTTGCAAGGATATGTTGCATTAATGACGTTGTGGCCACTAAAAACACGGATATACGTATTTCGAGCATGTGCAGCTGTCATGTTTAGTACGCAAGCAGTCAACTTCTCCGCCTGTGCCATAAAGAAAGCAAGGGACGCCCGCAAGTCGTTTAGGTACCGAAAGACATACAATATTGTTGATGAATTTCCCGATGAACAGTGTACTTTCCACAGTAAGTTCGCCGTCGCTGTGTGGTTATTTCAGTTTGCTTCATACCATTCTATTTTATTCTTTTTTTATTCAACTATTCTTCTTATTGTTAACACTACTTGGAGCGAAGCTCCTTTGACCAACACCCCACCATCACCTTCGCCGCCGTAGCCGTTGACGCTCCCTGCGCCGGGCTAGTGCGCCGAGCAAAACAGCAGGTGCGCGCTTCCGGCGCAGAGGGAGTGCAGATCGTGCTGCGCCGCGCGCACTGCGCACACACACACTCTCTCTCTCTTTTTCAGTTGTTCCCGCCAAGGAGCGCAGCAGACGCTCTTCCCAACCGCTCCCCACTCTACCGCCTTCATGATAGCTTGCAGCCAGATCAGGCGCATAGTCGTTTCGATTCCGACTTCTAAAGAGCTTTGCTCATCGGGTGTATTCGTACACGGAAGAACCGTTGCTTTTATTTGCAGCAATAAAACGAGATGTAGAGTGGCCGACCTACGGTTCAACGCGATTGAGTGAGTGAGTGAGTGAGTGAGTTAGTGAGTGAAGTGATAGGGAGGAAGGCCAGAGACGACACGAAAGGTTTGCTACGCATGAAGTTCGATTCGCTTCGGTGTATATAGGTGAAAATGTATCGGTAATTAAGAAAGGGATCGTGAATGGTCTAAATCTAATAAGTTCAATGTATTGATCAGAGGTAAGGGCAGCTGAGGAACAATGCTGTAGTGGAGCTTGGCAGGTTCGTATGGTCACCGATTGAGTGGTGTTATTTGTGTTTCAATGGACGCTTATTGGTCACTAGGCTTAATAGGACATGATTACTACAGTATAAAGGGGACAGGGGTGAGAAGAAGGAACTCGGCCCCACGCTTGACGTCAACGAAACTTCATCGCATCTAACATGCGGACGTATATACACAAGAATCGTTGACCGCGTTCACACACAAGGCTCGTTGTGACCCATGGCGAAAATTAATAAACCCGTATGATACCCTACTTCCGCGCAGATAATTGTCAGGTTCCGCGTTGCTTCTTCTTGACCTTGTCTCATTTGCACAATGAATTATGTCATATTATTCTCGATAACAACTATCAAAATTTCCGCCTTAACTTGCTCGGCTTCATCAAAGTGAAGAATATTGCATGTCTAATGAGGCCTTGATGTAATTACCGCATGTGGTGAAGCTCGTGCGCACCCTCCTTCATTGGGCACTCAGGTTCAAATGTCGCTCCACTTGCTATAGGCTCTCTGGTGGTGTTCCGCAATCAGCCGTCACGATGGATGTTACAGGATTCAATTGCTTGACCGCAGAGGTGCCAATGGTTGGCGTTCGTTAGCGCTAACGATGCCCTATACTTTGATGCGCCGCTCTTATAGGTGACGTCGTCAACGTCAACAAGGTTAATGTCGCGTATACAAATATAGCTGGCGTTGGAATGAAAGACACTTACAAGCGGGGCTGGCCTAATGGTCAAGATATCTGGTTACTGTGCTGGACAACAGTTTTTGTTACTCGATACACCGACCCATTTATAAGCAGTTTTACTGTCACCTATTTGGCCAGACATTAATATTATATGCGACATATTCGGCAAGGCAGCAACACTAGTAGAAGCAGCCGCTACTGAGAATCTGGGAAAACCGGAAGTTGTTAGTGTTAAGTAATGCGGATTTAGAAAATCTTGCAAAAAAATGCACATCATGAAGAAGAAATGAGCAGGGCATGCAACGATGAGGTAAGATAAGCCCTGGTTATTAAAGGACCAACTTTATTTAACTTTTCAGTTAAACACGTTCGTCGATTTCAGAACACCGTTATGAGGAACAATGCCAAACGCGCGGCAGCCCTACGACCCACGGGCGCACCACAAATTCCAAGAAACAGTCGCTTCTCCTCTCGAGGCCTTTCGTGGGGACGTCAACATTGGGGTCTGGTCACGTCATGCGCAAAAAGAACCAGTTTGTGTGCTCGCAGGCACACGCTGTTGCCGCTCTTTCTTGTCGCACGGCGAGGAGTAGCACTCAGCCAGGAGGCGAGATGAGCCGAATTGAGCCGACGAATGCGGCATAACGAAGAGCGAGACGAAACGAGCGGGGACCGCTTTTGGATAACCGTACAGGTGTGACTCCGCCTATCACGTCACCTTTTGGAAAAATTTTATACACATGTAAAATCAGTGTCGAGGATGAATTTGTGTCACTGATATTTATGAGTCACAGAAGAAGGCCATTGCACGCACTACTGCGCGTTTTGCGACCGACCGGCCTTTATAAGCTATTGTAGCCAGAACGCTCTTCAAGTGTGCTTGCCTGAGTGTGTGTGTGTGTGTGTGTGTGTGTGTGTGTGTGTGTGTATACTTGTGTGTTTATCCTGCGTGGACGTGCGCTTTTTCCTCTCCTTGTTTTTCTTTTCTTTTTCTTGCTCCTGTTTCCCCACCCCAGTGCTGGGCAGCAACCCGCATTCTAATGTCTGGTTAACCTCCCGGCCTTCCTTTTCATCTCTTTCTTCTCACAGGTGCGTGTTGAGAATATTGCACCACTGCAACGCCACAACTAAATTTCCACGTGTTGTTGGTTCAGGGGCCCTTTTGCTCGTGAACCAACCACACGTCGTAGCTGACTGAATTCAAAGTGTAGGCATGGCGCGAGGGGCGACAGAGTGTTAGGTGTACAGATGAGACTAAGGAGTTTGCTGGGATAACACAGCCGCAGCAAGCACAGTAAGGGGTTAATTGGCGAAGCGTGGTCGACGGCTCAATTGGCTTGCAGTAAGCGTAGTCAGACTTATGAACAATCCCGTGGATACAATGTAAACATGATTTGTCGTGCACAGCAGCTCTCTAGAAACAGTTACTAATGAAACGCCATTCGACCGCTCGTTTATGCATGTCGAGGTTTACGGATTAGGATCGCAGTCACACGCCTAACTTTATGAACGAAAGGAGTCGGGGACCTGCACCGCAGAAATGACGTCACACCTAATCGACCGCAAGTTCACATCCTTCGCAGAAATCGGCTGATTTTGTGGTGGCACCGCCTCTGTGATCAGCTCGTTCTACGCGACGAGAAACTGACCCGAGATTGAGCCAGTGCGTGGCAATGAAGGCGTGCAAAGCATCGTTTCCGTTAAGAACAAAGCGCTTGCTGGCGCCTATTCTGTCTGCATAGCAATACGTACGCATAACGCTTCTAAGCTTAGTTTTTTTTTTGTGTGTGTGTGTGTGTGTGTGTCACACACACTCATGAAATATATGTGCGGATTTCTGAGTGGTGATACGCATTGATTTGAACGACAGTCGCATCAAAATTTACAGTGTATAATA
Organism: Rhipicephalus microplus; assembly: GCF_043290135.1. Taxonomy (NCBI): domain Eukaryota; kingdom Metazoa; phylum Arthropoda; class Arachnida; order Ixodida; family Ixodidae; genus Rhipicephalus; species Rhipicephalus microplus. Next base: position 84,659,734 of record NC_134702.1, on the reverse strand, counting down.
TTAGTATTGCTTTTCGGTCATAAATTCTCCTTCTACTTCTTTTGTTGTTGTATAATAATAACACTTTCATGTTATTTTTGTACTGTGAATTAAATACAGATGACTTATTGACCCGCAGTGCTTGCGCTTTATTACTAGTTTCGTATTTTTTAAGACTTATACCTCTAGTGTCGGTAACATTACATCTTCTTTTACTCACTCAAAGGTATCTTTTCAGCCGTGCACTTGGGTTCTTTTTCCATATCTTCATTTATGTGGCGCATTTTGTACCTGAATAATTTTTTATTATATTCCTGATTTATTGCATGAACCCTCACCAAATGGTGCCGTTCACGGTGCTACTCTAGCGTCAACTATGATGGCTCTACACGTGCAGGCTCAATTATTATGCGAAATACCGTTCTGGACGTGCCAGATATTCGGCGAACCAGCCGCGGATTTCACGCTCAGCGAAGTCCGCGGCAGGGTTTGCAAACAAAACTTTGAGTTATTAAATCGAGGATATGGAGATTGTGCCGCGCGGAAACTCAAGATATATTCATGGCGACGAGTGAAGCTTCCGAGATCCTTTTGAAATAATGAGCTGCGTGCTGGGTGCGGATCTAAATGGAATCGTCATTGCTTTTCGCCTCAATATAGGGCTCACGAGCTCGCCCCTGCCATCTTGCCAAACAAAGAAGAAAAAAAAATGCGACAGAAGAAAGTTTATTCATTTCCGGGTTTATTCCCTGCAGGCAGTAATAAATATTGCCCATTAAAATTTACTCTCATCGCGTATCTTCCGCCTGTTGATTATTGATACGCTCGCGGCTTTGTAAGTGAAAGCGAACGAACGATTTTGCAATTTATTTAGTGACTTTTGTCGAGCAAACACGACGTTTCAAAACGGTGCGATGCAAAAGACGAGAGATGAAGAAGAGGGAAACGACAAATCCGCTTTATTTTTTTGGAAGCGTACAAAGAGCTAGAGTGAGTTTGAAAAAAGAAACACAAAAACAAAACAAAGAAAAAAGAATGGGCCCCTTACGCGTCTGTCTAAGACGACTGGAAGGTGAAATCTATCGTCTTCATTATTTTGTTCTTAATGGACATACTAATTTCAATGAAGACCTAATTAAAGTTCAGCTTTTTGCATCGGGAGATATGATTGGAAAGGTAAAAAAACAAGCACAGAAAAATAAGACATGCTTCGCTTCAGTTTGCCTATTGGGAGCCTTGTTTGAGGGAGGATCCCGTCACAGAAACCCACACGTCTTTCTTTCTTTCTTTCTTTCTTTCTTTCTTTCTTTCTTTCTTTCTTTCTTTCTTTCTTTCTTTCTTTCTTTCTTTCTTTCTTTCTTTCTTTCTTTCTTTCTTTCTTTCTTTCTTTCTTTCTTTCTTTCTTTCTTTCTTTCTGTCTGTCTGTCTGTCTGTCTGTCTGTCTGTCTGTCTGTCTGTCTGTCTTTCTTTCTTTTTGCATTTTCGTGCGATGTCATAGCTTCATTTTTTTTTACTTTTAATAATACACTTAATCGATCGAAAAGACGCCTTGAACGATCCATTTATATGCCATAAAGATACATAGCGAACTCATACGAGTATTTCTCACAAGAAAAAAAAAAAAGAGTTCGTGGTCCGAAAAAAAAAAAGAGAATTAATTTCCAGGAAGCTTCATTCAACTACACAGCTTTCCTTCCGGGAGTAACCCGCATGAGTTACTTTTGTAGCTTGGGGCTAGGAGTGCTTCGATGGTAATTCGATCATTTCATTAATACTTCTGCCTGCTTGCACGCTTCCCAAGAAACAATTAAGAAAGAAACGCCTCGCGCATATGACGAAAGCTTGCCGCTCTCGTCCAGTGGAAAATTTCTCCAATGGGCTACTTTTTCTAAGTATGTTATCTTTGTCAGGTCGCTTTGTGTTGATACATTATCATTGTGTATACGATTGCACTCTGCGAATAAAACTGCTGGAAGAGAACCTCTCTCGCGTTGTGAACGAGGGCGCTGTACTTATTTAAATGCTTAGATTAATAAGTTGCGTGGTCCTTATTTGAAGTTCGTCGCAGAGTCTGACCGATCGAAGCACAACGGAGATGCTGTGGTCATGCTTATGGGACAGACGGAGCAAGTGCCTTATGAAGCCTCCTCCTGGCAGCTAAGGTTACCTATAGGAGGTTTTAACCACACGGTGAAACGAAATATCGTGTGATGTGGGTGAAAGCCCCGGTTGCTCGAAATTTCCAGAGCCGTTCCACCATGAAGTCCGTCATATTATTGAAGCCATCAAAGCCAACCTTAACCTTACGTCACTCGTCATGCGCAGAAAGCTAGCACGCCTCTGTATCTTTCGCAAAATATGATTATCACAATCACATTTTGAAATACAGCCTGCATCTTTCACTACAACAAAGTACACATTCGTCGTAGCAAGACGTTGACGTACTCCGATTCACTTTTTCCGTAAACGTGCCGTGACTGGAATCGCCTGTCCGCATCACTCGCCAATATTACTGACTGACACTTCCACAATCTATTAAATACGTCACTTTGACTTTATTACATAGGTGGTGCTGCAACCTCTTTTCGTCATGTTTATAGTTTCTTATGACTATATATTGTGGTTTTCTGTTTAATATGCCTTCTTGTTCGTTTTTTATTATTTTACTCTTTTTCGGTAATGAGTGTATTTCAGATGTCTTAGTTGGGATGTTGTCTTCTATTTGTTGTTGTTTTTTGTCCCTCCCCTTTTAATTCTGTATAAGCCTTGATGGTAAAATAAACAAATAAATGTTATACCGGGGTCTCGGGATGCAACGCACCCATAATAATAATTATTCTTATTCTTTGAATGAAAGAGATACAAGGTGTATGTAGTAAGAACAGAACAGAACAGAACAGAAGGTTTTATTGTGCTAAATGAAGAATACATGTGCATGATATACAGAAAGAGGTCCCATAGTCAGAGACTGCAAGGGGACCTCTTGTACAATGTAGAATTGAGAATGATTGTGATGTACATAGCAGGGAGACAGAGCTACAGTAAAATGCAATTGAAACAAATAAAGTAAGAATATACCCTTGAAATCTCGCAGAAACAATTTAAAAGTAAGAATAACGTGCTAACTTCAATGACAAATGATTACAGAACACAACTCACAATGAACAGGAATCAATTAAGAAACAGCAAAACAGGCTAGTTAGTTGACATGATATGATTTTTTAACTTCGATTTAATTTCTTTCAGGGAACGGCATACTTTAATGTCGGAAGGCAAACTATTCCAAAAAGAAATTCCGGAAAAATGAATGGTTTGTTTGCCATAATTGGTGCGAACTTTTGGCAGTAGAAAGTTATTGTTAAGGGCAAACCTTGTGACATTGTTATTTGAGAGAATGGTAGTGAAATGTGGAAGTTGGTTATTTATAGTTCTATACATGTAAATACCAAGGTTATATTTAACTAGCTCAGATACAGTTAATATATTGTTTTCGTGAAGTAGTGACTTAGCGTTAGAGAGATATGGGCTTGATGTGAGAATTCTTATCGCTTGGTTTTGAATTGTCTGAACTGAAGTAAGATGAGTGGTGTATGTGTTGCCCCATGAAGTAATACAGTAAGAAATGTGCGAATGAACAAAAGAAAAATACAGTGACATAAGTATTGATGGATTGAAATAAAGACGAGATTTAATCAGTAGTCGAATGCCATACGTCATTTTTTTCCTAATATATGCAACATGTCGGTGATATTTCAAGTTACTGTCGAGTTCAACGCCTAGGAATCTACAGCAGTCGCTCACAGGGATGTCATTGCGCGCAATTATAACAGGAGGGATAGAAGGCAAGGGTTTTTGTGGTGAAGAGAAGACAACAAATTTTGTCTTAGACGTGTTAATTTCTAACATGTTATTACTGCACCACCGAACGAGCTGTGCCAGATCAAAGTTTAGTTTTCCAGTTAAGGATGTAATACTGCTATCGGAGTTAAAAATTGTGGTGTCGTCGGCGTATAATATACAACTGGATGAAGCAAGGCATTTCGGCAAATCGTTAATATAAAGTAAAAACAAAAGGGGCCCCAGAATGGACCCCTGGGGTACACCAATATTATTTAATTTGGTTGAAGAATATGCATTAGAAATTACCACCTTCTGTGTCCTGTTGCAGAGATAACTACGCAATAATAGTAATGTTGGGCCAGTTATACCAAATGCTTCAAGTTTATTGAAAAGAATGTGATGATTGATTGAATCAAAAGCTTTAGTTAGGTCAATGAAAACACCGCCCGCATAGTAACCGTTGTCAATAGCCTTTTTTAATTGGTCAGTAAGTGAGATTAGCGCAAGGTCACTGGAGTAGCCAGAACGAAAGCCAAATTGACAAGGCGATAGTATATTAAATTTGTTTAGGTAATTTGTGAGACGTGTACAGATCAGTTTTTCAATTACTTTGCTCAAAAAGGGTAAGATGCAAATGGGGCGGTAGTTATTCAATAACGAAGCATCTCCTTTTTATGTACGGGAATTATTTTACCCTGCTTCAGTTCATGCGGGAAAACACCTGTTCTAAACATTAAATTCACAATTGAAGAGAATATATTTGATATAAGGTGAGCTACCACTTTTACATGGGAGGGGTGAATGCCGTCAAGGCCAGCACTCCCTCGATAAGGCGCAGAGTTGACAGATTGTGCTTCCGCTTTTTCTTCCTTTACATTCACCAATGAAGATATTAACAGCGAAGTTGTTCTTGGTCGGGCTTTTCGATTCCTTAATCCACGAAAACGCTGGTCGCACACTACACACCGTTGGTCCACTAAAAATTAAGGCAACAGCTGCCTGAAAAATAGGAGCGTAGAACAAGAATCTGTGTGGCCAATCGGATAACTATCACTATCATAAACGCGTAGCTGTCACAGAAATTGGGTGCATACCACTACACTCCCCATCCAGTAAGAAGGAAAAAGGCAACGGTTACCCAATGAATGGCGTGTGCATTACCTTAGTCACACGCCTGTCACGTGATACTTTGTCGGTATAAAAGGTGGTGTCTATACTACCACCTCAAAGCTTAAGAAAGAGTGTCTAATGAAGAGGAGTGATGCAACAGATCGGAGCATCTTAAGAGAAGGCTTCTTAGTAAACTTGTGCACAGGAATGATATGCTCAAGGTGATGCAATAAAGCTACACCCAAAGCTCAACAAAGGGTGTTTAATAAAGAGCAGGGATACTAAACGTCTGAAACACTGCCATGCCGCGGTAGTCTAGTGGTGAAGGTACTCGGCTGCTGACCCGCAGGTCGCGGGATCAAATCCTGGTTGCGGAGGCTACATTTTTGATGCAGGCGAAAACGCTGTAGGCCCGTGTGCTCAGATTTTGGTGCACGTTAAAGAACCCCAGGTGATCGAAATTTCCGAAGCCCTCCACTACGGGCGTCTCTCATCATCACATCGTAGTTTTAAGACCTCGCATGCCAATCGACCAACCAATATCTGAAAGACTTGCAAAACATAAAAATGCGTGAGCCTGGCAAAGGAACGCCAGCGGCTTCGCCCGTTCACCGGGATTTTTCAGAGCTCTAAGACGTCGCTACAAAACTCAGGGCTCCTCGTCGCCGCTTGAGTTGTGTTGATTGCTTCTCTGGCGTTCGTGCTTTTACGCCCACCTCCTTATTTTATCATGAAGCCTGCAGTGGTGTTGTGCAAGTTTGCGCCGAACAGTGACATCAGTGTCGCTTTGTCGTTCTAGGCACATCCCGACGTGCTAACTTTGGGCATCTCCGGGAATCTGGAGCCCTTGACAAGCTTGACGCAATGGTATATATAGCGCAATTTTCAATTTAAATGTAAATACCTGTCCCATCTTTTTTACATCCTCTCCTATCTTTTTTTTTTGCTCACTGCCAGAAGCTATACTTGTTACTTTCTAGCAAACACGTAAGAGATGCGGGGGGGAATCAGGCTTGAGGAGGGAGCAACTGCAAGTCCAGCGAAAAACAGGCTGCACAGAATGATGGCGTATTTTTAAAAGCACTCATTGTCTCAGGAAACTTAGGCTCAAAAAATAAAGAAAGATGAAAATAAAAAAACAGAAAAAAGAACTAAAGAAAGAAAAAAAAGAAAGAAAGAAAGAACCGCTGCAAACTCGCGAAAATCGCTTCCACATGGAGCAGTAACCCCACGTACATTGCAAATTCGTTTCTTCTACCGTCAAAACTTCCATCAACGTTAAACTCAACAAAAGTATTATTATTATTAATATTATTATTATTATTAATATTATTATTAATATTATTATTATTATTATAGCTGTTGTGGGCTACTTGTCATCGTACTCAAACCGTGCATACCATCATGACACTGCAATACTATCTGGCTCGATTTAATTCATACGCATGCCGAGAAACGTGCTGGCAAGATACTACCGCAAGCATTGCATGAAAAGACAGACAAGAAAATGAGAACTGATGGCTGCCTATGGAACTTGATGAATGAAAACGTTCGTAGAAAATACGGAATAAAAACAGCAAGGAATGGTGCGTTTCAAAAAAGAAAGCGCAGGTACTCAGCTAACTCGAAAGAGAGGTATATCTGAATAAAAAAAGTATGTATGGTGAACCCTGGGTGAATTCGCACGGACAGGGCGATATAAGAGAACCAGGATGCGACGACGTGGAACATGCCTCGCAGACATGGCCCCGTATAATATTCAATTTCCCGGCGCGACCACGCGCGTTTCATGTTTATACGCACCCCTGACATATTGCTATACACGTGGCCTTGTTACGGATTTAATATACGACTCAATCACATGGCGCTCTTGCCAGCATTTTAGTTACTTTACTTGCTTTCTTTGGTTTTATTCACGATTAGTAATGTTATTTCGTTCAAAATCATTTCCCAGACTACGCAACATTTTTTTTTTTCACTGCCGTAAAGCTTACGATGTTTTCAGTATAGAATGTCACACGATACAGATGAAATGCGATTTTAACGTTTTCTTTAGCTGTTCCGGTTTTGATTTTTTTCGAGCACTTGGCATTATACATTGTCATGTATAAGACATTAAATTTAGTAAGCTTTCTGCAACAGGTGTCGTAACAGTCGACTGATAAAAGGCTTCGGGTATGTAGCGCAGATATTGAGCCTATGTTAAGCCGATTGTCATGGTTATAAATATTTATTGATCACAGACGTCGACTATACCTTAAATGAATCTTCGTTCGTTCTGAGGAATATCTGAAATTTGTCGGTTGTTCCAGAGTTGTGGGCTGCGCGATGTTCTGTTTTAATATTTTTATGGCACACTGTATATTTCTATACTATAAACTTTTATAATTACGTCGTCTGTACGTGTGGCTAAAAATACTATCATAAGATCGGTTGCGATTCTGGTGATTGCTGATTGATTATGTATACTGAAAGCCACTTGCATTCGGTTTGTACCTACTAGTAACATGATATCTGGAATGAATAATTTACTGAGTCACTTCTCGCAGACTCTGAATTAAAGGGGCTCTGCAACACTTTTTGAGCATGGCCAGAAAATTGTGCTGATCGATAGTCGAGGCTCCCGAGAACACTAGAACCAAATATTATAGCGCAGCACGCGGCCTAGAATTTGCGTTGAATTCTCAAGTCAGCTAAATTGTTTTTTTCTTCTCTCGACGATATATACTAATTAAAATCACTGCGTCTTTGGCCCAAGCATCGCGCCATTGGCTGATTTTAGTATGCCGTGCTCGGCAATTACTGGGGCCGCCGCGAGAGGCCGCGCATGTGCACGCGATTGCACTGAAGGGTAACGCGTTTGAAGAAAAAAAAAGTCACAGCTTTGCCGCAAAGGCGAAACACTGAACGCGATAGCAACGAATTGAAAAGTCACGCGCAAAATTGCAAGCAGATCAAAACGTGTCCACGTTTGTCACGCACAAATTACGCACAAAACGTACTCCCAGATTCACGCGAGGAAGCGTCTCAGTTGTTACTTCACTGTTTCTTAAAAGCGCGTGCTTTTCGCAAACGGAGGCTGCAATGATTGCAGTGACCTTTGTGCGCCTGGTAACTACAACAGAATCGTTCCAGGTGAAGCTTGCGGCCAGCCAAGACGTACGATCTTCCCCACCGGAGATAAGGGCGTGCGAGGGAGCGTTGCTCCCCTCCTCTAAGCGGGGCAAAGTACGCGTGGTAGCTTAGAGCGCGTGCCACCGTGTGATGTGGCGACGCGCGTTCATTGCGCCATCTTGCTGGTAATGATGAGAACATGATAATTCCCCCCGAGATGCCCGTCAGCAGCGGTCAGTGGTAGATACATATAGCTTGCCGTTTGAGCATTGAAGGACGTGCTCGTTGGTAGCTCTGTGATTAACGCCTCGCACTCACGACTCAGAGGACCCAAGCTCAATTCTGCGCGCCGGAGTCTTTTATCTTGGTTTTCTTTCTTGCGTTTTCACATATGTAGGTACGTATACTTATACGGTGAGTGATGGTGACGCCAACGTCGAAGCCGACGCTGTAGCAAAATCCTGCCGAGAGTGTTCATATGAGTGCTATCGCAATAATAAAAAAAAGTGCTGAGGTCACGAGGTGTGCTGACATCCCTTCTTCTCCCGTGCCCTCCATCTTGCTTAGCTTCCAGCGCCTTCGTCGGGATGAGAGAATAGAGAATGCAATTGGTGGCAGTGAGAATGACATTTATTAAACAACAGCGACAACGAAAACAAAAAAAAAACAAGGGAGGTATGCAGCGATGCTTTAGAAGAGGACGGCCCGCACAACTAGTAAGTAGGTGGGGATCCCGATTATGGGACCCCATTGGCGTCAGCTGGTGCCTGGTCTCGTAGAACCAAGGCCTTTTGGGTCCGAAGGCTATAACAGCGAAGCAGGGGTGCGTTCTAATACTCACTATAGACGGCTGAGTAAACAGCAAAGTGGACAGCAGCCATTTTAAGTACGATTGCAGTTCTCACGTAGCCGGCAAATAAGACAGCTTCGAAAAGATGTCATCGTAGACAAATTCCATGCAGGCTACTTTGCTGTATAAAAAGATGGCGGCTCAGCGGACTGCTGAAAAAGCTCGGATATCGCCCGTGTTGTCGTCTGCACTCAAACATAACGCTTCTGCAGACGTTCAGTGGGAGTATCGCATTTTTTTTTTTTAGATTTGAAAACGAAAGAAGCTGAAAAAATAACAGTTAGGTTTGTTTACCTGATCTTTCTCTTCCCGACGCGAGCTGGTGCCTCGTCGCATAGAAGCCTCTAGACGTGTTCCATTTTTCAGACAACAGGGGTGCGATGCTGTCTTCTAAGCCGGCTGCGTGGACTGTCTACGAAGCTGTCTTAGAATTGGAAGATAGCCCAAAGTTGCCTCCCACTCCTCTCGCGTAGGATTGGGCATATAGGGTACAGCCGGGTTGCAGGGGCAGGCCCGCGCCATGTGGTAGATGTCTGAAGACGCCTCCCCACAGTGTGAGCAACTGCCGGAAATGGCGGGATCGAAATGTTCGAGCGCTGCCAGACACAGCAGTGTGTTTGTCAATAGTCAAAGTAAAAGCCGCTCCTCCGCTTTACTTGGGATTTTGCATGGGTGTTGATGAAGTCAGTTCGTGAATCCATTCCATGTCGACTTAGAAAAAATGTTACAGGGCCCTTTCAAAGTAATAACGATTGATGAGCGCATGAGCTTAAATTTTATTTGTGTGCGCGAACATCTCCATACATCATGTCAGTAAGAAGAAAAAAAAAACAAGACATTCAACACTTATTTAGCTGGTCACTGCAAAACAGGGTTGTGTCTGTTTTGTTGCAGTCTGATAAATAAATAAATAAATAAATAAATAAATAAATAAATAAATAAATAAATAAATAAATAAATAAATAAATTCACAATCGTGTTTAATTTTCGGGTAGGCTGTAAGAATAACGTCTTTGCTGCGGTTTACAAACTCGCTGTGACTAAATTTAGGTAAATAGTATGCCAACTGCTCCATTTCGTATTGATTAAAAAAAAGGCGAATCGTGCACTCACACGCGCAAGCCTTGACACAGCGAAGCTGAAAGATTCTGAACACAAATCTGGTCGCTTATAGGTCGTTGCTGGGTTTTAGCTAGCTGTTGCTAGATTGTGTCTAAATAAATTGATTCTCAGCGCAGGGAAGTTGGACAACATGCAGCCACGGACATGCCGTTGGAGTAGACCTTCATTCGCTCCGTTGCCTTTCCCGTTCCTTGAAGTATTCTTTCGTTGTATGTACTAGTCGACTTCGGGTCACCGCCATTGATTAGTAGCCATCTCTTTGGGCAAAAAGGCAACAGCCTTCTATATCAATATATGCCTTCTATATCTTTAAAAGACCAGTGCTGAGCTTTAGGATCTACCCAAACTCTGTGGCACGTACCATCAATGATGATAATAATTTTTTGAAAGACCACAAAAAGCCGTTTGTGGGATTCAGTGCTGCTTTCATCATACTTTAGAACACTAGTGATGATTAGCGAGATTTAGCTATTCTCGTGGGTTGTTCCGGGTCATGAGGATGATAGTTTTTTTTTTTTTCATGGGGTGAACAAAAAACGATTGGCTAAACAGCGTCGCTATTTGAAAATGTAGGTGACCTTATTTCTTGATTTTGCTGTTTTGTGTAGTGGTACCCACACCTCGGCGTTCGTGCGCCCTGGTGTATTGCTCGTGTTAAGCGTGTGTTTCGTCACACAGCTGCCTTGCCGAAGCCCACCTCGGAGGCCACGTAGAAGGGAACACGTGGTGGACATCTGCTCCGCCAGGTGTCACCGTCGTTTGTTCCTTTAGTTAATTGATCGATTAGTTTCCATTAATTAAAGTGACAGGTAATTTACCCTCAAGTAAGTTTATGCTCCAATATATGATTCATATCACCCATAACTTTTAACTTGAACCAGAACCACCGATTGGATATAACAGTTGTATGCTTTGGAAGAATTTCTCCGAATATTTGGGAAGCCGGAAACAAGAGCTTCGCGAGAAGGGCTTGGAATTCATAGTCATTTGCTGGTCGTCTCACCGATAAAAGATAAAAAAAAATGATGAGGCTGAAGTACATCAATGACTAGTTAGACCGGCAACCTGTTGAACTCACACCACGCGTTACTATTCACTCACTCACTCACTCACTCACTCACTCACTCACTCACTCACTCACTCACTCACTCATTCATTCATTCATTCATTCATTCATTCATTCATTCATTCATTCATTTATTAGCTCAATTGTGTGGTGAAGATGAGTACAAGTTTTTTTTTTCAATATGCTATAATGAAACAATAAACAAATGTTTATTACACTTATAGAGAGGTAGCAGAAAGCACATGACCGGGCTGATTGGCGGAACATGAAAGAGTCCCTTCCCTGCAGTGGCTATATTGGGCTCATAATGCTGACAATGATGATGATGAAGGAGCTTTAGTTAGCAACAGAGCTGACAAGCAAGGCCCACTACCTAGCGAATGCACATGTAGTTGTTTCTTCATATGATTCCTTGAATTATTTTTGTCTTTATCTCTTTCTACATCTTCTCCTTTTTAATTTCTTCTTTATAACTTTCTATATTCCCCTCTCTTCTTCTTTCCCTCATCCTCACCCTCACACAACTCCTGCTCTTTCTCATTTCCACTCCTTGCTAAGATATACGGCACACGATAGTACGGTTTACCCTCTCACCTCATTCCTACTCATTCCATCAGTGCTCCTGACCCTGACTTTCCTTTCCCACCCAGTTGGTACACTATATCGTATTCAATCAATTAGAATGTGACCACGGTTGTAATGCGACGGGTGAATTTCCATTCCGCCCGGAAAGAGTGTCGTTATTCGATTGTAACGCGATGGTCGACTATGGGTAGCAAACATCTTTTAGAAAAAAGAAAATAAAAAACTTTCGTTACATTCGAGTAAACATGCTTTGCTAGACACATGACCACTCCTTGTGGCGCATAACGGCCTAGTTTTCTGCATACGACACCGACCTTACTTCGAACGTAAAGAGTTCTGTTGTTAAAGAAAGAAATCCGTCTTCAATTTCCGACGGCTTGGAGTGTTTATGTAAGCATTAGTTTTTTACTGGTTGCAAGAGCGCGAGATGCTTCTTAATCGGAACAATAATAACAAAAAAGGTTGTTTTAAACGTATTGCCTCATGCTGAAGTTGCGCGCTGCACTTTCAAAGTCCAAACATCTCCAGATGGCCGTTTTGAGTCGAGCCGCCCGTGCGCCTTCGAACTTCAATCATCGACGGCTCCCCGCTTCGGAGGAGCCTCCGTGTCCAGACTGTTTGTACATGAAGCGAAAGAAGTTTGACTCACTTTCGCGCCTAACGTGACGTGCCTGAGAGGAAATGCTTCGATCTGCACTTACGACGACCCAGGAAGAAGTGTATGTTTGCTGATGCCTCTTTTTTTTTGTGCGTGCGCTTATTTGAAAGGTTTCGGGCAAACGGAAATACGCGAACGCCAGTTCGGTATACTTCGCTGACACTTCAACTTTTATGCGACGTGTGAGGGAGGGGAAACAAATCAAGCAACAAACTAGCTAGGAGAGACTAGCCTAGCTTTCTCTTAATTTGGCTTTCATATTTTGATTTGTTAGACTGGCTAGATTTTGTCTTTTTTTCTTTTTTTACGCACAGACGCATTCGCGTCGGCCCCATGAGCCTCATTTAGATACATTAGGTCGCAAACTTTCGCGACTAGAAAGCGCACTTTTAACACGGTCTTTACCGTAACGCTACAGAGTAGAGGCGAGTAAGAGTTGCGGGTTTCTTCATTCGTTGTGTCTCTTTGCGCCTGCATTTTTTCATATCCTTTGAGGTCTTGTTGAAGGAATGCAACAGCGTTAAGTCAGGAACGTCAGCGGGCTATCAAACTCTCGAAGGCCAAAAAAAAAAAAAAGTTTAGTAGCAAGGCGGAAGTAATGAATACGAAAGCAACAAACCGGAATGTTATATACGAAGTAAGTCTTTAGCAGCTCATTCCTTTACCATACGACATGGCTTAACTCAGTAAAATGCAAGTGTTAGGAAACGAGTCCGCTGCAGCAAGTGAAGAGACGTTTTCCTGCCATATATTGCTGCCATGCATACCGAACAGTAAGAGCACACGCACGTGCAAAGGTGTGAAGCCGGGACGAAGGTATGAGCAAGAGAGGGGGATCCCACCGTGCTATATGCATGTTCGTGCTTGCGTTTGTATGTGTTTGTATGTGTACGCATGTGTGTATATATAATCACTGCAAATTGGGCAATTTTTTTTCAGGAGGGCAGGTAACAGCTTGAAGCCTCAACTTTTCACCCCACCTAACCCCACCCCCACCTACGCTAGTGGTATGAACCGTCAGCTGATCACTTTCAAGTCCTCAAAGACGTGAATTCTAAAGATAATGAAGCCAAGAAAAGTGTATGGGAGTTAATAGTACGCTTTAAATGTCCAAATAATAATAAAACAAAACGTAGGCGTTGATTTGAACATGCTTGTTTGTAAGTACACTCTCGCTAACATTTTTTGACAATCTTTTTTACAATTAAGTAAGTTTCTTTGACATTCACGAGGAGAAGAACGCGAGCACCATTTACTACTTCCTTTTCAGTAGAACGAACGTTATTAACAAAGACGACAAAAACAAAAAGTCTGGAACTTTCGCACGGGTCGTAAACGATGTGTACATAACCCAATGACATAGCGCTAAGATTAAAAAGAAGAAAGCTAGTCGCGCTGTTTTTTATTTCCGCCCTCAGTAACTGACACGGAACAACTCTGCGTCAGTGACCCGTCGTTTAAGCTATACCAAGTTCGATGCAGCCGCTCTAGGTTTTTGCCGCATCTTACGAAAGCTACGGCTCTTAAAAGTCTCAGTGTGTGTGCAGTGTGAATGTATCTATACCGCTCATGTATTGTGTGTTTAGAAAACGTGGTTAATGATTTATAGTACTTAGTACTCGACTAAGGGAGAGCTGAAAGCCGTCCCAAGAAAAGAAGGCTTGATCAATAATATTTTCCCTGATCAGCAGCGTAGGTCGCAATCGTCACCAAGATCCTGCGATTGACCCACTTGCTTCTCTGATGGCGCGGAACGTATACGCACGTCTCCGGGTTTTATTAAAAACGGCTTCTCGACCGTTTTTAGGTGTGTACTTTTTTTCGCTTGATGGAACTTGTTTCGAGCGAACCTTTGGCGTGGGCGACTCCCGCTTCACGAAGCCTCGCGAGACAACGCATGGATGTGACAGTGGGGCAGGATTGGTATACACGCAGCGGTATATACGACGCGGGCACCTTTATGTGGAAGATATATTGCAGCTACGTTTCCACTGGAACGCTAATATTGCGTCGCGACTCGTTTACGCTCGCTACGAAGGTCGTGTTGGTTATTTTCCTCTCAACATACAGACTTTCTGTAAAGAAACATTTCCC